>NC_086236.1:38097196-38277196 GCF_036321145.2 Pelmatolapia mariae | reverse complement strand
TTTACCATGAAACACACTCCTCCACCATTGGTTTTGTTTGACTCTACCGTTCTGTCCGCGCAGAGCACAAAGAATGAATCCAACGGAGTTACGGCCTGGTCCGGCACGGTGGGGGTCAGCCATGTCTCCGTGAAGCACAGAATGTTGCAGTCCCTCATGTCACGTTGGAAGGTGACTCTTGCTCTTAGGTCATCGAGCTTGTTCTCCAGCGATTGTACGTTGGCCAGTAGGATGCTGGGCAGTGGTGCACGATGCACCTGCTGTCTCAGTCTGTTCCGAACACCAGCGCATTTCCCCTGGTGCTTCTTTGTTCTACGCCTCGGATGAGCGGCCCGTCCTTTGTTGTTGTCCGCACCGCATAATATCTCTGACGGCCAGGATGGGTTGGGTTTAAAAGTGTCCAAGATTAAATGTGCAACCTTGTCACCGATGTTTACAAGTGATCTGTTTGCTTTTACAATATATTTTTTTATTTGCTGGTGTTAAGTTGCAGTTTGTTTGATCTTTTAATGCAACTGTAGCTATTGTACTGTAAATGTCTTTTCCTTTATGTATTAGTTACATGGTTTAGTAACCTCTTTCTGAGAAAGAGGAAAAGCCGGTGTTGAAGCCTTTTGTTAACCATGTCTTTGAGGATAGGGGAAGAGACACTGTAAGAGGAGATGAGGTTGTAAAAATCTCTCCCCCTCTGGAGAGTGTTAAGAGTGTAAACGACAGCTGTGGAATGCTTTTTGGTCTGACTGTATTTAAACCAGGGCTGTTCTGTTCATCAGTAGAGACACTACTGTCATGCTTGTGTTTATTAACTCTCTGCTAAGTGCTCACACTAAGACTCTGTTAAGGACATTCTATGATACTGTGGTAGCAGCCGCCATTTTCTATGCAGTGGCCTGCTGGGGGAGCGGATGCACGGACAGAGACAGGAGCAGGATTAACAAACTGGTGCGGAGGTCTAGCTCTGTACTGGGATGTCCTCTGGAGTCTGCGGGCGAGAGGAGGATGTTAGTAAAGCTGACATCCATCATGAACAACCCACATCACCCTCTGCATGAGTCTGTGAGTGTGCTGAGCAGCCCCTTTAGTCAGAGACTGAAACACCATCGCTGCAGGAAGGAGCGCTTTCACAGATCATTCATCCCAACAGCAGTTAGCTCTATAACTCCTCAGTCACGATGTCATAGCTCACTGGACATTGTAAACATCCACGGTCACACTTCATGCATAATGCACCTTTTATATTTACGGATGTGTGCAGGTATATGTGTGTGTATATGTGTACATATGTACATTTGATGTGTGTCTATACTAGATACTTATAGATATCCATTATTTAAATAGAAATACTATTGGTAGAATAGTTCGATTTATGCCTTGTGTAACCACGGTAACTTCTGACCCCACTTCCGCCAGTCCCTTTATTGTGGCGGGAATGAACCCCATATAAGTTCCGGGTCAATCAGGTGCATGTTCCCTGCTCCTCTGGCTGCTGTTGTCCCTGTGGTTGGCGTACTTGTCAGATATTGACAAAGTTTATACTACATACCGATTGACAGCGTGCAATAACCCGGCCGATTCATTAATCTTTACACCACCTCACAATCGGCTCAACGGTGAGTTATTTGTTTGTTTTGTTTGTTCACAATTAATGAAAATGCGGAGCCGCGGTCGCGCATTCTAAAACGCCGGTAAGCTAATGCTAGGCTAGTGACAGTAAGTGCAATTACTAGTTTTATTTATCGAATATTGTTGTTTTTGTTTATTCCACTATGGCCGAATGTTGAATTAACGTATCAAGAGTTGAGCGAGTGATTTGATTTTTGTAGTTTTGTCCGTTTTGGATGTTTTTTGTTACTTTTCTGATTAAATGCCAAAACGGCCTATGAGACTTTTGCATTAATTTTTCATTTCATTTTAAATGAATTTTAAATGAAATTTTAAATTTCAAATTTCATTTAGATTATTGAACTTGTTGCGCAACACCTGTGATTAAATGTGTTTTCTAAATATTTGATTAACTTTGGATACTGTTTTGTAGCTTTATTGCTGATATACTTTGATGGGACCCATGAGAATGTTTTTCTATAATAGTATTTTGAATGATAGTCATTATAAGAGATAATGTTATGATTTGTTTGGTTATTGATTGTTGTATGAAACATGGCATTAATTACTTGACTTTGTTATTTATGGATTTATGGATTTATTTTGTCACAGCAGTAGAATGCTGTTTCATTTTCTTCTGTGAATGATAATTTATGTTTTTGACCTTGTTTAGGTCAGGTTTTTTTTTTCCCCCGCAATCAGCACTGATCAGCGCGGGATGGCGAGCCACCCGACCACCGCTGCATTGCGGTAGGACTTGCGAACCTTTGGACTAAACTGAACTGTTTCCACATGACCTATCACTGGTCAATGAAACTAAACTGATCTTATACTGGACTAAACCTCATCCCACCTCCTTTTGGAACCTAATAAGCTGTTTTGTATTGTCAACATTATTTTTGTTTGTGATATATATGTATATATTTTTTATTTTTTTTTTGTACATCTGTCTATATATTTCTCATAACATACATAATATATATATATTTCTTGAGCTCTATTTTGGTTTCCTGTGTTTTATTCACACACTCAGGCTCCATAGTCGAAACTACTTCTGGTTGCTCATTATCTATGAAGCTGCAGTCAGGCGCCCTGGTCCTTTACCGCGTTACAAGTGTAACCACGGTAACATCTAACCCCATTTCCGCCAGTCCCTTTATTGTGGCGGGAATGAACCCTGTATAAGTTCCGGGTCAATCGGCTGCATGTTCCCTGCTTCTCTGGCTGCTGTTGTTCCTGTGGTTGGCGTACATCTGTCTATATATTTCTCATAACATACATAATATTTACCGCTTTTCCACAACCCTCTATCCATAATCACATACTGTGTATGCTACCGTTGTATATAGTGTATTATCTTACTTATTTTGTATTTGTTGTATTTTATTTGTATTTTTCTTTTGCTATCTGTACCTGAGCTGAGGTAACGCACAAATTTTCCCGCCATGGGATCAATAAAGTCTTATCTTATCTTAAAAGGTGTTAGCCTACTGCTCATCGTGTCTGTAGAGTTTGTTAATTAAATTTCCATAACCATAACAATGTGGCATCACGAATAGGATCGTCCGCGTGGTCACTAAACAATGGCTCTGGGGATGGCTGATCACCCTGAGGGGAAAGTTACATCAGTCCTACCGGCTGTTGAAGCGAAACAAAGGAGTCTGTGTTTTAGCGACCCCCCCAAGATCATCGACTTTGAGGTCCCCCTCAAAGGGGACAGGTGAGCTGGAGCTAACATAATACAAGTCATGAGGAGGTTTTGTGTCTGGGCTAGGAGGGGTGAGTGTGTTGCAACCTCTGGGGGCAAGAGCCTCGAAGGGGTCTTTGTGTTGAATCACGGAGTGACATCCCTGAAATCTTAAAAAGACTGTAACGTCTTAACGTCTAGATTCCAGGAGCAGGCAGCAGAGCCGGGTTAGTGGAAAGGTTTTTGGGATTCATCTGCATGTTTATTGGTGTGTTATTTATGATACTACACTGTTGACAATGCAAAGGTCACAGTGAGAAAATGTGGAAATGTATAGCGCTACCATCAACATCACTTCTTTCACAGCACCAGAGGATTAATCACATGATTTGCAGCAGGACACACCACTGGCTAATGTTTTCTCTGAAAGGTCTTAGGTGAGGATTTGGAATCATGCAACACAGTCACCAGTGTAAATAAAGCAGGATGTGCAGTAATCTTGAATAAACATGAGGGAGGATTTGGGGATGATATGGAAATAATAGTGTTTGTACTGATTTGGGGAAATCCATTACACATGACAAGCTTGTTGCTGTAGTGCTGGATGCCTTATTACTCCTCTGACCTACAGTTGTTTGATGTGAAGTTTATATTAACTCACAGATTCAGTTTGAGGTAATTATAGTGTGGAACCAGGAGTCAGTCAAACATGAAAACCACACTAACTTCATTCTCTAACACTGGTTTACAGGCCCAGAGCAGAGCTACTCCAGAGGAGAAGCCCTGAAATTGTTAAAGAGAAAATGTCCCTTTTCTCGTGCTCCTAATTTTGTCAAAGTGATGTATGGCGAGGACCATGTGGAAAAAGGAAGGTTTCTGGGGGCTTTATTTTAAAATTACAGGTGCACCAGCCAAGGAGTGTTACAGAAGGAAATCATCCAAAGGTGCTGACTAAGACTGGGAAAGAAGGCTTCAGAGGACTAGTGAGAAGCAGGGACCATTTCCAGCACAGCTGGGGTTAAGGCAGAGTGTCATACCACTTGGCTTCCTTGCAATCGTTACGAGAAGATTTCAGAACCACAGTAAAATCCAAAGGTGGAAAGGATTTGCAGTGATGTTGAGGAAGACAGCAGGGGTGTACGATGTGCTCTGCCCTTTCAACCTGCAGGTGCGTTGGAACGGAGAGTGGGGCGTGAAAGAGCGCCCTCCTCCAAGGAGAGTGTGCCAAACTCCAACTGAGTGACGTGCAGAGAGGAATAAGCCATTGAATGCAGATAACTAAAAAAAAAAAAACAGACTGTTGGATAATTATTTGACAGACAGATGGCATCCAACATGACAAGTACAATGTATAATTCCACAACAGAACAGTGCTGATGATTAAAACTACCATCACTCATACAATTACTCGTATGTATATGTCAATAGAACATTTCCATAAAAGTTGTGGAGAAATGGGAGAAGGATAAATCTTTCATAAAAACTTTCATAAATAAAAGATTATATTTTGTGTGGAGTCATAAGTCTCTATAGAGGTTAGTTTGTGTACAGATTTCAGCTCAAACCACATGTATTTTGTAATGACTGTCCTATTTCTTTAGTTTCTTTGGCTAAAATAAATAAAGAAAAAGATCCTCACAACTTTGAATAAGTGACAACTAAAAAATCTCATTAAATTTTCCTTATAGACTACTAAACTCATTAAAAATGGAGGAGACTTCCAGGTCAGGCAAATAAAGCCAGCAAAGAAGTGCCATAAACCTGCATTCTGTGTAGTTGCTGTTCATGTATTGCTCTCTCTCACTGATTCTGTACAAAGCTCATGCTTGTAAGTGTACCCAGAGATTACAGCTTCATGGACAGAAGAAGCAGAACAAAGCCTGACTGACATGAAACTAAAGGATTGTGGGTCATTAAAGTAATCATGTGTATTCCATCGTAAAAAAGAGAGAACAGCTGTATATTATGGATGTAAGCAAAATGAATCTTCTCAGCTTCATCAGAGCTGTAAACCATAACAGAATGACAACACACTTCATAACACAGCTAGCAAACAGGTTGCAAATTGCAGAGTAATAATTTCAGTTCTAGCTTATTATGACCCTCAGGTTCAAGTGTGTATGAAAAAGGAAGTTACCAACTATCAAGTTAATGACTATTATTTCTTCTCATAGATCTCTATTAATACAACAAGCTGTTTGACAGGATGGCCACTCATGACTTGTATTTAATTAGAAAGAAGTTATCAACATCAACAACAGGGGCTGGTGGCTTCTCTGTGAGCCTTCTTAGACATAGACACAATATTCATTCAATTCAATTCAGTTCAAATTTTATTTATATAGTGCCAAATCGCAACAACAGTCGCCTCAAGATAAGATAAGATAACCTTTATTAGTCCCACATGTGGGAAATTTGTTAGGCGCTTTACATTGCACAGTAGATCATACAACAATAGATACAGAGAAAAACCCAACAATCATATGACCCCCTATGAGCAAGCACTTTAGCAACAGTGGGAAGGAAAAACTCCCTTTTAACAGGAAGAAACCTCCGGAAGAACCAGGCTCAGGGAGGGGCGGGGCCATCTGCTGCGACCGGTTGGGGTGAGAGAAGGAAGACAGGATAAAGACATGCTGTGGAAGAGAGACAGAGATTAATAACAAGTATGATTCAATGCAGAGAGGTCTATTAACACATAGTGAGTGAGAAAGGTGACTGGAAAGGAAAAACTCAATGTATCATGGGAATCCCCCGGCAGCCTATGTCTATTGCAGCATAACTAAGGGAGGATTCAGGGTCACCTGGTCCAGCCCTAACTATATGCTTTAGCAAAAAGGAAAGTTTGAAGCCTGATCTTAAAGGTAGAGATAGTGTCTGTCTCCTGAATCCAAACTGGAAGCTGGTTCCACAGAAGAGGGGCCTGAAAACAGAAGGCTCTGCCTCCCATTCTACTTTTAAATACTCTAGGAACAACAAGTAAGCCTGCAGTGTGAGAGCGAAGTGCTCTTATAGGGTGATATGGTACTACAAGGTCATTAAGATAAGATGGGGCCTGATTATTTAAGATCTTGTATGTGAGGAGCAGGATTTTGAGTTCAATTCTGGATTTAAACGAAAGCCAATGAAGGGAAGCCAATACAGGAGAAATCTGCTCTCTCTTTCTAGTCCCTGTCAGGACTCTTGCTGCAGCATTTTGGATTAACTGAAGGCTTTTCAGGGAGGTTTTAGGACTTCCTGATAATAATAAATTACAGTAGTCCAGCCTAGAAGTAATAAATGCATGAACTAGTTTTTCAGCATCACTCTGAGACAGGATATTTCTAATTTTAGAGATGTTGCGCAAATGGAAGAAAGCAGTCTAACATATTTGTTTAATATGTGCGTTGAAGGACATGTCTTGGTCAAAAATGACTCCAAGGTTCCTCACAGTGTTACTGGAGGCCAAGGTAATGCCATCCAGAGTAAGAATCTGGTTAGATACCATATTTCTAAGATTTTCAGGGCTGAGTACAATAACCTCAGTTTGATCTGAATTAAGAAGCAGAAAGTTAGCGGCCATCCAGGTCTTTATGTCTTTAAGACATTCCTGCAGTTTAACTAATTGGTGTGTGTTACCTGGCTTCATGGACAGATACAGCTGGGTGTCATCTGCATAGCAGTGAAAATGTATGCTATGTCTTCTAATGATGCTGCCTAAGGGAAGCATGTATAATGTAAACAGAATTGGTCCTAGCACTGAACCCTGTGGAACTCCATAATTAACCTCAGTGTGTGAAGAGGACTCTCCATTTACATGCACAAATTGGAGTCTATTGGATAGATATGATACAAACCTCTGCAGTGCAGTACCTGTAATACCTACAGCATGTTCTAATCACTCTAATAGGATATTATGGTTGACAGTATCCAGGGTTTTAATAGTTTTGCAATTTTCATTAGTTTTTATTTTTATTTAGTTTTGACTTCAGATTTTCAATTTTATATCAGTTTTAATTAGTTTTTACCAATTGTTTGCTAGTCTAGTTTAGTTTTTATTTTTTGGAAAATCCTTAGTTTCAGTTTAGTTTTGATTAGTTTTAGTTATAGTTTTAGTTGTGTTTGCAATAAATAAGTGTAACAAAATCCCAGTTTCATCATATCAGTCATGCTCTTCTGCTTATCCTTGGGTATGTTGCTATTCCAGCTACCATACCCTGCACCCTGGACAGGTCGCCTGTCTGTCGCAGGGCTAACACGCAGAGACAGACAACTCACATTCCCACCTATGGGTTTTTTAAAAAAATAAATAAATAAATTAGGGCAGATGAACAACCATTGATACCAGGCAACTATAAAACGTATATCTTGGCCCCAATGAGACTATTAACTCTTGCAGCACCGGGTGTTCGTAATTTTGGTTCAAGTGAATCGATAAACTTTTTGATGGCAATTGACTCACACAGTTATGTAGATATCCCAGTCCTGTTGTCGCGGGATGCATCACGCTGCCTTGCCTGGGGTTAGCTTCTGTTTCTTGGGATGAGGGTTCTCAAGGTAAGCTAGGTTAGCCTTCTTGTGTGAGCTTTTCAAATGCACTTTAAGGTTTGTGGGATTTTTTTCCCTTTAGAAATGTCCCTCGTAATTTGTCTCTTTCCACTACAAGACACTTGCTTTATCCAAAACACAGTCATATTCAAAGTAATCCCAAATTGGACTCTGGCGCTTTCTCACGACTTTTCCTGACATGATTCTGCGCATGGACAGAGCAGCAACACAGACGACTCGACTGACGTACTTGCCACCTGCTGGCATAATGAGGCACAGCAAGAAAAAAACCTGGAAACTAAACTTCATTTTCACCCTTGACTATTGTATGACACACACACATCAACGAAAACTAAACACATTTTTGCTATAAATTCAGTTAATTTTAGTTAGTTTTGTGAACACTCATTACAGTTTTAGTTAGTTTTCCTTTTTTCGCGAAGTCTCGTTTTTATTTTTATTTCCGTTAACTAAAATGTTTTTTCACTTCTAGTTTTCGTTATTTCGTTAGTTTTCGTTAACGATAACAACCTTGACAGTATCAAATGCTGCACTGAGGTCTAGCAGGACAAGCACAGAGGTGAGTCCACTGTCAGAGGCCATAAGAAGATCATTTGTAACCTTCACTAAAGCTGTTTCTGTGCTGTGATGAGCTCTGAAACCTGACTGAAACTCTTCAAATAACCCATTCCTCTGCAGGTGATCTGTTAGCTGTTTGACAACTACTCTTTCAAGGATGTTTGATATGAAAGGAAGGTTGGAGATTGGCCTATAATTAGCTAAGACAGCTGGGTCTAGAGATGCTTTTTAAGTAAAGGTTTAACTACTGCCAGCTTGAAGGCCTGTGGTACATAGCTGATTATTAGAGATAGGTTGATCATATTTAAGATTGAAGCATTAATTAATGGCAGGACTTCTTTGAGCAGTTTTGTAGGAATGGGGTCTAAAAGACACGTTGATGGTTTGGAGGAAGTAATTACTGAAGTTAACTCAGAAAGATCAATTGGAGAAAAAGACTCTAAATTAATATCAATGGTGCTGAAAGTAGCTGTAGATAATATTACATCTGTGGGATGATTATTGGTAATTTTTTCTCTAATGGTTAAAATTTTATTTGTGAAGAAGTTCATGAAGTCATTACTAATTAACGTTAAAGGGATGGTTGGCTCAACAGAGCTCTGACTTTTTGTCAGCCTGGCTACAGTGCTGAAGAGAAACCTGGGGTTGTTCTTATTTTCTTCAATCAGTGACGAATAGTAAGATGTTCTGGCTTTGCGGAGGGCTTTCTTATAAAGCAACAAACTATTTCTTCAGGCTAAATGATGATCTTCTAAATTTGTGACACGCCATTTCCTCTCCAGCTTACGAGTTATCTGCTTTAGGCTACGTGTTTGAGAATTATACCACGGAGTCAGGTACTTCTGATTTGAGACCTTAGTTTTCACAGGAGCTACAGTATCCAGAGTCGTATGTAGTGAGGAGGTAAAATTATTAACAAGATGATCGACCTCTGTTGGAGTAGTGTTCAGATAGCTGCTCTGCTCTGTGTTGGTAGAGGGCATTGAAGATGATAACAGTGGGTGGATTATATTCTTAAACTTAGTTACAGCGCTTTCAGAAAGACATCTACTGTGATAAAGTCTACTCTCCACTGCTGTGTAATCAATTATTGTAAATGTAAATGTTATCAGGAAATGATCAGACAGGAGAGGGTTTTCAGGAAACACTGTTAAATGTTCAGTTTCTATGCCATATGTTAAAACAAGATCTAGAGTGTGATTAAAGTGGTGGGTGGGTTCTTTTACATTTTGACAGAAGCCAATTGAGTCTAATAACAGATCAAATGCCATATTGAGGCTGTCATTTTTAGCATCTACATGGATGTTAAAATCACCCACAATAATTATTTTATCTGAGCTGAGCACTAAATCAGATAAAAAGTCTGAGAAATCAGAGAGAAACTCTGTGTAAGGCCCAGGTGGACGATAGATGATAACAAGTAAGACTGGTTTCTGAGTTTTACAGCTGGGGTGGACGAGGCTAAGCATCAGGCTTTCAAATGAATTAAAGTCTGTGTGGGTCTTTGGTTGATTAATAGGCTGGTGTGAAAAATTGCTGCCACACCGCCCCCTCGGCCTGTGCTTCGAGGTTTCTGGTAGTTAGAATGACTCGGGGGTGTTGATTCATTTAAACTAACATAATCATCTGGCTGCAACCAGGTTTCTGTAAGGCAGAGTAAATCGATTTGTTGATCAATTATTAAGTCATGTACTAACAGAGACTTGGAGGAGAGAGACCTAATGTTTAATAATCCACATTTTACTGTTTTACTCTTTGGTTCAGATGTGGATACTGTATTGTTCTTTCTTTGTGATTTTTTATGTTTAAGTTGTTTGTTGCTGGTTTTTAGTTTGTTTTTTGTCTTTTTGGGAGCTGACACAGTCTCTATGGAGATGGGTTTTGGGGGGTAGCAGGAGGAGAGAAGCTGCAGAGAGGCGTGTAAGACTGCAACTCTGCTTCCTGGTCCCAACTGTGGATAGTCATATTTTGGGGGGTTTAATAAATTTGTCCATATTTCTAGAAATGAGAGCTGCTCCATCCAAAGTGGGATGGATGCCGTCTCTCCTAACAAGACCAGGTTTCCTCCAGAAGGTTTTCCAATTATCTATGAAGCCCACATCGTTTTTTGGACACCACTTAGACAGCCAGCAATTTAAGGAGAACATGTGGCTAAACATGTCACTCCTGGTCTGATTGGGGAGGGGACCAGAGAAAACTACAGAGTCCAACATTGTTTTGGCAAAGTTACACACCGATTCAATATTGTCGCAGAGTGGGGAAAAACGGTTAGACACATGAACAGGTTGGTAGTGTACCTGGGGCTTCTGTTTAAGACTATGCTTCCTCCTCACTGTCACCCAGCCGCCCTCTTTCCCCAGCTGCTTGGGGCCTAGCGGGGCCTACGCTATCTTCGGCTGCACCAGCTACAGGGGCCTGGCTAGCTACGGGTGAATGAAGGGTGCGAAGCTGAGTCTCCAATTCAGTAATCCTGGCCTCCAGAGCTGCAAATATGCTACATTTGTTACAAGTATCATTACTGCTAAAGGAGGCCGAGGAGTAACTAAACATCTGACACAATGAGCAGGAAGGCGCAGGAGGGACGGGTGAAGAGGCCATGCTGCTAGTGAGTTGGCTACAAGCTAAGCTAAGCCAGTGAAACAGTAAAGACACAGTGAGCGAATACTTTGGCTATAAATTAGGTAGTGAGTACAAAGAAAGTGTGCTTCGGATGAAGCATGTGAAGATTATGCTATGAAAAAATTAATGTATCTAAAACCTTTTAATTAAATTGCTAAGCAGAAAGCTACTCAAAAACACCACTGTGTTTGAGCAGGAACAGGAAGTGATACTCTAGAGAGAGAGCGAACACCAAGTGACAGCGCCTAAGTTCTGTATGTGAAAATAACTTGTTCACACGCCCATCTTACTGCACTTCTGTAGCTTCACAGAAAACAATATTGGTTCCTCTCTCTGACCCCTGTGCCCTGTGGGACATTGCTGTTCCCCTCTCTTTGTATTTTCGTTGTATTTTTACTGAGTTGTATATAGCACTTGTATTCTATTTTTATCTTATTGCATATTTTATTCTATTTTATTCCACTGTATATAGTATTTTATTTATTCTATTCTGTACAGTTGTATACTGTATTTATTCTTATTTTATTTTATTCTAATTTTTGCTTCATAACTTTTGCACTGTCCACTTCCTGCTGTGACAAAACAAATTTCCCACGTGTGGGACTAATAAAGGTTATCTTATCTTATCTTATCTTATCTTTCTTTCCTCGCTGATCCTCAGGTGCTGTTTGTTCTTTTAGTGTATTGAAGTGTTTCTTATGTTTGCTCTATCCTCAAATTTGGTCTCCTTGTCTTCCTTTTTTAGTCTCTCTATCTGTCCCTCATCCTTCTTCTCTTTATGTTATTATCTCTTCCCCTGTCATTCACCAACCTGGCCCTCACCCCTGTCCACTGTTCCCTCTAAGCTGTGCACGTGCGAAATCGTGCGTTGCTGACACGGTCTCCGGGCACAGAAAATCTGCGCTGTGCACACAAAAAAAAAATCCAACCTGAATTTAAATGAAAATGAATACATAACAATTCATTCTGTGCTGTTTTGCAGTGTGAGTCAGTGAGTGACCGGTGACTGGCTGCTCCAGCCAATGATGCGCTTCACATTCGTATATACGCAGCTAATCAACGTCATTGACAGGCTATGACAGCGTCCTTATGTGCCCACACCAGTGTTTTAGAAACGTGTGCAACCATTGGAGATGTGAACAGGACAGAGGGAAAAATTATTGTGCTGTCACTAGTTTATGAGTAGTAGAAATGCAAATAATTGTGTTATTCTCAGTGATGGGAATAACGGTCGTTACTTTTTTCAGTAACTAGTAATCTGAATAATTACTATTTCTATCGTTACAATGCCATTACTAACACGAAAATGCGGTGCGGACTCGTTGCTATTCTTCAACACACAGACGGTTAAAGCTGTCTTCAGCTTACCAGGACCTGGGGGGGTGCTGATTGGCTGAGGAAGAATAAAGTAGTCATGGTAAACCAATTGCATTTAAGATGTCATAGCAACAAGATGTTATGTCAACCCAAGACAATCCTGAGTCTTCAATTTTGTGTTAAAAGTGTGGACTTCAAAAACAAAAACAAAAAAAACGTCACCCTTTCCTATTGGTGGAAAATATACCGTGTTGACCAATCAAAAAATGGCATTTGGTTGTTTGGTAGAGGGGGAAGTTTTAGGAGTGACGGCACCGAGAGAGATTTTTAATTTTTAAAAAATACGTTTATTTCTCATGAAATAATCGACATATTACCACACCCGTTACATTGAAGTGTAACACAAAATCAATAAAAAGTTACATCAACACCTGCCCAAAAACTAGGTGCCCCTCCACCACACTACAGATTGCCCCCCTGTAACCCCAGACCTGAGAAAAAGTATGTAGGTCTGAGGCTGCCTTATAGAAATTAAATTCTAGCAACAGCCTAGACTTCACCATGTTGACAAACACAGGGACTACCTCAACATTCAGCCCTTCTGTCACCTTTCACTTCCTGCTCATATACACTGCCATTTTCGCCTGTCCTAACAAAAAATTAAGCAGCTGGCATTTGTTCTTCCAAAGACGAGTAAATTTAAAACCACAAATGAAAATAGTCAGTGTAAAACCTTCCCCACATCTACTAAAGATGGCTTTTAGAAGCACAAACAGAGCCGAGAGGCGAACACATTCAGAAAAACAATGAAACAGGTTCTCCCTCTGCTCACAGAATGGACATTTGTCTTCCACAGCAGTGTTAATAACAGAAACAAAAGAGTTTACAGCAACAATGCCATGAGGAATTCTCCACTGCAAGTCTGCATGTTTTTTCGTGAGGGGAGGCTTATAAAGGGACCTCCATGCTGGCTTGATGTCAGGTGCTAAGGAGAGATGGGTCCTCCACACCGTGTCATTGCGTCCATTCAGCTTGCCTTGATTGAGAGTTTTTACCAGCAGCCTATACAAAGTTTTTCCAGAGGCCCCTTCCAGGCACACCACCGCAACATCCACATTATCCAGTAAAGGACCAAAGCAGTTCTTAAAACCAGGAAACAGTCTGATGGAAGGATAAGGATCTAAAAGATTCGGAGACAGACTGCCATCACAATAACTTCCCAAAAGTGAACACTCAGCTCCACCTAACTTGCGTTTCCAGTGATCCAAAAGCTGACCAACAACTCGAGTAGACCGTATCCCAAGCTGTGCAGCGAGAACCTCCGGAGCATCTAGCTGAGGTCCAGCCAGCTCCACCACCCTCTTCAGAGAACAGACTTGTGCAGCGTGGAGCCGTCTGGATAAAGTAGTCCTTCCCCAGACAGGGAAATCCAGCAAGCTGCCAAACAGTACAGGTTCCTCCAGCAACCAGTACAGAGAATCAGCTTGCTGCCGCCTCTCTTTCCTCAGCAGAGCCCATACAGAAAAAACACTCTTGTAAAAAGGTGGAAGAAGTGAAGAGTTCAGCTTGCTTGTGTCCATCAGAAACAGAGATAAATCCAAACCCATATTACCAAGCTGCTGAAGAATACAGCACGATACCCTCCTCCATACTAGATCCTGGGGTCCTGTAAGCAGCCTCTGAATAAACTGAAAGCGAAAAGCAGCTCCTCTACTGGCCAAATGGACCAGACCTTGTCCGCCTTCCTCTCTAGGGAGAAAAAGGACACTTTGAGGAATCCAGTGCAATTTATCCCAAAAAAAGTCCACCAGGATTCTTTGAATGTTAGACAAGAGGGTAACTGGGGGATCAACACAGGTCAACCGGTGCCACAAAGCAGAAGAAACCAGATTATTGATAACAAGAACCCGACCTCTGTACGACATGTTAGGTAAAAGCCATCTCCATTTGGAAAGCCGACCGTTGACTCTATCCACCACATTTTCCCAATTCTTCTGCAAAAAAGTGTCATTGCCTAAAAACACCCCTAAATACTTAAGCCCACCCTTTCTCCAGATCAAACCTCCAGGCAGACTGAGCTGATCCCCCAGCTGACCTGTCACAGTTACAGCCTCACTCTTTTCCCAGTTTATTTTTGCAGAAGAAATAAAACCAAAAAGAGAAACTGTGTTCTCTAAAACCTTGATATCTTTCTGTGAGTTGATCAGGACAATTAAATCATCGGCATAAGCAGACAACTTCAAAGGTACATTGCACCCAGGAATATAAACACCACACAAGTCCTGTCTTAATTTGTGAAGCAAAGGTTCAATTGCCAGGGAATACAGCATCCCGGACAAAGAACAGCCCTGCCTCACCCCCCTTAGAACACTGAAAGAACCACTCAAGACCCCATTTATTTTCAGTACACTCGTCACGGTACAGAACCTGAATCATGGCTACAAAACCTGGGCTGAAGCCAAAAGCAGTTAAAGTGTGCCACAAATATTGGTGTTCAACCCGGTCAAAAGCTTTGTCTTGGTCTAGAGAAATGAGACCAACATCTATACCCAAAGAGCTAGAGAGGTCCAACACATCTCTAATCAAAGTGACATTATCACTTATCAGCCTGCCGGGCACACAATACGTTTGGTCCCCATGAACAACAGAAGCCATCACATCTCGAAGCGTGGTGGCCAGGACTTTGGAGAAAATCTTATAGTCTGTACAGAGCAACGATACTGGTCTCCAGTTCTTCAAACTGCATAGATCTCCCTTCTTTGGCAGCAGAGTGATGACCGCCCTTCTACAGCTCAGAGGCAGCAAGCCTTTCTGCAAACTATCCATGACAACCTCCAGCAAATCCTCACCCATCACAGACCAAAAGGCTTTGTAGAACTCAGCAGGAAGACCATCCATGCCAGGAGTCCTACCATTCTGAAAACTCATCAGAGCAGCATGAAGTTCATGCAAAGTCGGCTGAACCTCCAGTTTTCGATTGGTTTCAGCCCCCACCTGAGGGAGTCCCTTGAAGAATCTATTGCACAAACTAGGATTTTCTGAGAAATCACTCTTAAAAAGGTCCTCATAAAAGCTGACAGCAAACTTTCTGATCTCAGAAGGATCTGAGATTATGGAGCCACTGTCAGACATTATAGAGTGAACAATTTTTCTTTGCCCATTCTTCTTTTCCAGTCGAAAGAAAAAGTGAGATGGGGCATCCATCTCCGTGACACTGAGGAAACGTGACCTGACCAAAGCCCCTTTGGCTGTCGTGCCCAACAGGTCGGCTAAAAAAGCCTTTTTGGATTTGAGGGAATCTAAAAGCCCCCGGTTTCCTGTAGACACCGCTAAACTCTGCAGTTCTACCACCTGAGTCTCTAGGTTTCTCATAGATCTGGTTATGTCTCTAGTAACATTACGAGTGAACTGTTGACACAATTGTTTGATCTGACACTTCCCAAAATCCCACCACTGCTGGATACATGCAAAGTCAGATTTATATTTCCGGTGAGTGAGCCAAAAAAATTCAAAAGCTGTCCTAAAAGTTTTGTCATGTAACAGGGCTGTATTGAAATGCCAGTAGGCACTCCTTACACGAACATTTTTAATGAAAACAGAACAATGAACCAGACAATGATCAGAGAAACCAACAGGGGTTATCTGACAGTCCTTAAAAATACTCAAATGATGTTTAAATGAGTATATGCGATCCAGTCTTGCCAAAGATATATGATTGTTCTTAGAATGACTCCATGTGTACTGTCGCCGATGTCCATTGAAAAACCTCCACACATCTGACAGGTCCACAGCTGCAGCCAGCTGCCTAAGCCTGCGAGAGGACGCAGGATGAGGTTCGATGTGGTTCCTATCCAAAGCTGGGTTGTCAGTACAATTGAAATCCCCACACAAAAACAAATACTCATCATCGCTAGAAACCTCAACAGTATCACACAGGACATCTAAAAAACCCATTCTGTCCACTCCTTTAGTTGGTGCATATACATTGAGAAAAACAAAAGTCACATTTTCATATTTGACTTTAACTTTCAGCAAACACCCCTTGATTATTTCCTCTGCTTCGCAAGAAACAGGTAAAAAAATTCTTAGAGAACACAATCCCCACACCTCCACTACAACTGGACTTATGACTAAAAAAACATCTCCCCCACAGCCCTTCCTCCAGTCACTCTCATTGTCACCAGTACTGTGAGTTTCTTGAATCAACATAATATCTAATTTCTTTAAGTCCATAAGCTCGAAAAAAGCAGCTCTTTTCACCTCATCTCTAGCACCATTCAAATTTAATGTGCTTATTTTGAATTCAGACATGAGAGAAGCGAGACAGAGGAAAAAAGACAGGGACATATAGAGTGAGATCTCACTTTCAAAATCAGTTTCTTTAAACGATAAATCTCTTGGTCTGTCAACACATCATCAATAAAATTCCCTGATTTTTTTGTCAAGACCCGAGACGACTCAACAAAAAGCTTAAGGTCTGGAAAATAATCCTCCACTTTCACCATCCTGAGGCCTTTGGTTTTCTGCAAGAATTTCCTGATCTCAGCAGGAGAGTACAGATTCTGGTGTTCCTGGCTTAGGGACAAATCACTTTCAGACTCCATACTGCTCTCTCCTGTTTTGTTTCCTCTCTTAGCTTTTGACGTTTTTGTACCACAGTGGGCAGGTTCAGAGCTCTTCCTCTTTTGAGACAACTTCAGCAAATCCTCATCAAGCATGTTGTCATCCTCACAAAGAGCATCACACACAGACTCAAGAGTCATGTCAGCTGTCTGACTGTTGCCAGAAAAACCTGCAGACTGGTCATTAGTCAGATCCGTTTCTACACCATCAACACTTTTCACAATGCCAGTTTCATCAGACCCATTACTGCTCGTAAAAAGCCATTTTTCCACAGGCGCCTCGGCAGCGGGGTCTGCCTCAGCTACGGCGGAGCCGCCCGCAGTCTCAGCAGAGCTGCCCACGGCCTCAGCGGGTTTCGCATGAGCGATCGCCGTGTCCCTACCAGGATCCCTGGCTGGGACCGGCTCTCCAATGGCATCACCCGCTGGCTGTGTGTTTCTTAGCCTCTCCGGACAGGATCGAATTAAATGCCCTTCTCCACCACAACCAAAACATTTCATGCTCTCAGATGAAGCAAACACCATGTAGTTGAAACCCTCTATTTTGAAACTGAAAGACAGGTTCAGCTCGCCAGCGGTGTCTTTGAGGATCATAAAAACTTGCCTTCTGTGACACACAACATGTTTGAGGAGCACAGATTTGCACCCCAAAGAGACCATCTTTATGGGCGAAACTAGTTGGCCATACCGTGACAGCTCCTTGGCTAAAGTTTCATTTTTAATAAAAGGAGGCGCATTTGAGATGGTATCCTTTTTAGCAGGGCTAACCAACGGGAGAATGGGCCTGAAGGTGTCGTGAATGATGACGCTGCTTTCCACCAACTCATTAACTTTAGGTACCTTATCAAGAAAGATAACAATCGCACCGTTCATACGGGAGGCAGATTTCACGCTGTCATAGCCCACCACCTCTCCTACAGCCAAAACAGCCTCCTCCACCGAACAATTCACAGTCGGTATAAGTTTGACAGCATGACGGCGTGTCAGCTTCCCAAACTCTGCACCACCCTCAACAGCGGGCATTGTGCCAAGCCAAGCCGGTAGCAAAAGCTACCAAACCAGCCGGCAACAAACAAAACACACCAACAACCATGTGACGAAAAAATAAACACACCTGACAGTGAAAATAGAAAAGAGGAACTCGACAACAGAAATCCACTCACTCCGACACTCCCATCCCCAGCTCCATTCATTCCGCCATTCACTCAGAGAGAGAGATAGAGAGGGATTTGTGACATTTAGTGTGTTGTGTTGTGTAGTTAGTGTGTAGTGTAGTGGATAGTCTTGTTGTGTGTGTCAGAACAATGAGGCGACTGCTGAAAGGCACAGGTGCTGCTAAAAAAGCCACCAAAGGCAGATTACAGTGTAAACGCTGTCTGCAGGTGGAAACAGGAGCAGTGACACACCTGCTGCTGTCAGGCCTGCAGGTATCAGGCTGTGATGTGCTTTTTTATCTTATAGTGGACAGAAATTATTTTTTGGAGTGGCACAAATAATTTGTGTGGCATCTTATTTGACGCAGAACAGCTGATTGTTCTGTTAGTTTGAAATAGTTATAAAATAACACCTTGGCTGCATTTGAGGTAAATAGCTGCAAATAAATTTGTTGTTTGCAAAACTCAGTTACTTTTTTGAAGAAGTAACTACTAACTATTATTAATTACTTTTTCAAAGTATCTTGCATAGCACTGGTCATTATATACTGTATTTTGCAGACAGAGAGTTACAGGACTCTCTCCCAGACCACAGCAGGAGCTTCACACAGACTCATAATACAAGTCAGAGCTTCATAAAAAAAGAATGTTGTGTGTTTTCAAAATTGGAGTTCAAGTTATTTTTGCTTTCAATATGTTAACATATAAATTTGCAAACAACAAAGTTATATTTTAACATACTACACAGGTCATCAACAAGATTTTTTTTTAAATTTTCATTGTAAGTGGGCTAAAGCACTTAATTAAGTATTCTAACTGAAATGTAAACGCTGTAATTTGATTATTTTAGTAAACCATGTAACTTGGATGTGATGCTGGCGTGACCGCAGTGCACACGTCTGATGTTTTTCACAGTGGTCCACAGTGGTCTGTTTGCTCAGATACATGAAAAATTAGAGGGAACATTGCCTCTCTCTGTACATGCTCCTCCCCTATGACAAAACATATTCAAAACATCTTTCAATTTTCCCCATTGCAGATGTGTGAGGAGGGAGTGTGTGGGTGTTACCGTCTTGACTTTATTACTCAACCTCACTAGATGTTTGTGATACTTTTGAAGACAGGACTTTGCAGTAAGTAATTGAAAGTGAACTGCATCTGTTTGAAGGTGAGTAAAGTGTGCTGTAGTCTAAGTTTAAATTTCACTCTTATTCATATATGAATAAAACAGCAGTAGTTGTTGAAATTATTGCAAGGTTAGCACTCAGAAGGAATGTTAGATTTATTCAATGGGGTAGAAGAGATCCAGTCATTATTTTATGGTGCAGTGAAATGTCTTCAAAACAAAGTCTGACCTCTATTCAAATAGCTACCTAGTACTATGGGTTGCTATAAGTGCCAAAATACTGAATATTCTGAAGACTTTTTCTAGTCTGTTAGTAAAACGTTTCTCCAAAATGTTTTGAAAATTGGGAGAGGAGTGATATTGGACAGTAGTTTGTGAAAAGGTGTTTATTCCCTTCTTTAAATAGTGATATTATCGTTGCAATTTTCATTTCATTTGGAAATGAGCCAAGTTGAAAATAGATTTTAAAGGCTTTCACACATTAACAATACATTTTCCTTACAACTTGTCCACTGCAGAAAGAAAAACTGAATATGGATTTTTTTTAATTTTTACTTATAATTTCAGTTTCACTTATCATCTATTCCATGTTCGGGATTAGACGATAAATCTCAATCTGGTCCAGGATTTACAAAAAAGTCATTAAATGTATTTACTACCATGTTTATATTATAATTGTCAACAATATTGTCAGGAAAATACTCTGGATATATAATTTTCCTTGTGTAGTTTTTTTTAAAAAAAAACCCCATTTAATATGTTTTTTGTTATTCTTATTCTCATTTGTTAATTTCCTGTAATATAATTTCTTGCTAGCTCTTATAACTTCAGTTAACCTGTTTTTGTAGACTTTCTATGTATTTTCAGATTCTATAGTTCTCAGTTTGATAACATTTCTATAAAGATTGTTTTTCTTTTTACAAAAAACATGGACAAATTTATAATTTTTATTAATCATTTGACTTGTGCAAGTTTTATCATATAATAATTTAAATATCTCTACAAATTAATTGTAGGTTATATCCACATCTTTCTCTCTATAGAACTCATCCCAGGCTTAAATAATTAATTTAATGCTTTAATTGTTCCCTCTGTTTGTATTCATTTCTAAACAGCTTTTATAAATACTTGTGCTTTAGGCAAAACAAAAAACAAAAATTAGTACATTTAAATGCCAGAGCTGTCATATTTGGATTTTCACAGTGCTGGTGCATTCACCAGTCTTGCAGTCTTGCAGTGTTTAACATGCAAAATCATAACATTTTCTGGTACAGCTGCTGCTTATCTTTATGAATCTTTATGAAATCTATCACTTTTCCTTCTAGCAATCTAACCTATAACCTACATGCAGAAACATGGACAGATATCTTTAGAAACAATGACATTTAGTAAAAAAAAACATGTAGCTCTACAAAAAATGAAAAGAAAAGCTTTAACTGGCAATTTTTAACATTTAGGTAAAATGACCTCGCAAACAACGAAGGTGTCACTATCACTGGATGCTGAAGCAGTTGGCTCGCTCAAAGAAGGAGTCAATTTCAAGAAAAGCCCAAAGGGTGGAAAATGTTACATCATATTTAAAAGCAATAACGGCTTTAAAGCATGCAAGAACCAGTGCAAACATCAAGGGGGGCTGTTTGTAAAGGACATTGAAGACCTGGATGGCATATGAGAACAGGAACAAGTACCAGAGATTACTTATTGTCAGTTACTGACTTTTCCTGTTAGCTGACATGCTTCTCTGTTCCCACAGGACAGTTAAATAGACCAAACACAACTGGAAATTAAATGTATCAACCATGAAGTATGTCAACCCACCTGACAGCTTCTTGCAGGATGAGCTTGGTAAGTTCTGTCCGTACATTGCCATGTATATGTTAGTTTATGGAATATGACACGTTAGGGTAACAGAAAACTGTGTATAAAAAGTGTTGAAATTAAAACTGAGGATGAGGACACATTCATCATATCAATGTGACTTGAGTATTGTGTGGTAAAAAGTTCAAATTCAAACTGCCAGGTCTCCAAAAACAGTGTACTTAGACTTTTATACACTGCATGTTTCCTTTCTTGTTCAACCAGTGAAAAAAAAATTGTTCAAAGCTCTTGAAGTAGGCTGTATAAATAACAATTAATTTCAATTAAAAGATGAGCACTTTGCCAATTCCGGGTCAGCCGAGATGCTTGCAAACACTCATGTTGATACAAGGTGTGGCCAGCACTGTGTAAATGTTACACAAAAGTCAAACATCAAGGTAAAGGAAAGGTAGGACAATGATGAAGTGAAAAACTGACGCACCTGCTTTCCAGTATTAAAGCTAAGCACAGACACAATTAAACATTAAATTATTCCAGACAAAGTGCTAAGAAAGCAGTTTAATAACAAAACAATGTAAGTGTTCATGGAGCTAAACCTGAGATTTTTGTCCCACCTTCAGAGGTAGAAATGTTGGATGATGGGGGGCTTCAGCTGCTAGAGCTGAGCCCCGTCGATCCCTGGATGACTGATCCCCGAGAGCCCCTGGAGCTCCAGGAAGGAGAAGTCAAAGTATGTATTTTCCTATTGCACTATAGGAAAGCACAAACCATGCATACATTTTTTAAGTCAACTTCTTTTTTTAATGTATTAAAAGAGTATTGTCCGTGATAAAGTGATCATTTTATGCTTTTCCCCCCTGGAATGACATTGAAAAGATGCTATTCAAAAGTAATATGACATATACCATGTAGGTCACATACTTCACACATGCTTGCATGGAACTACAGCTTGGTGAGAGAAAGTTCATGTTCGACCCCTGGTTGAAGGGTCCTGCATTTTCCAGGGGCTGGTGGCTTCTCCATGAGCCTCCTGCAGATGCCCTGGACAGACTGTGTGCTGCAGATCTCATCTACATCAGCCATATGCACTCAGACCACCTCAGGCAAGCTCTGCCATTATGTTTGTGTTATTTATTCTTTTTGCCTTTATTAGACAGTTACAGTGGCAATAGAGAGGAAAGTGGGGAGAGAGACAGGCAAGACACAGAGCAAAGAGCCGCAAGTGGGACTCAAACCCACTCAGCATTCTCACAGAGTAACAGGAAAACTGTAGGAGTATTATTCTGAGGGAAAATAGCTGATAGCTTCTGATAACAAGAAAGTGAAAAAGTGAATTCCTCTGAAAGCCAATATGGGCTCAAAATGTGGTCATAAATATTTTGTACTTGTAAATTAGTTTTGTACTTGTAAGTCAGGATTTGTATGTGTAAAAAGAATTTGTGTGTGCGTAAAAAAGATTTGTGTGTGGACTTAGCCAAAAAAACACCTGCAAGTTACAAGTACGAATTTTGACCCTATTTTTCTTCCTTTCATCTGATTGGTCAATGTCATGTCAATCACAAATGTAACAATCCAATCAGAGAACAGATGGGTTTGGCTGTCGGAGTGGTGCTTTTTTGAACTGCAGGTCCTTGAAGGGTAATCCAGTTTGAAGCTGGAGGATCTCTATATAAATATCCGATAGAAGCTAGGTCCCCTAACTTTCAGCAGCTGTTGAAAGGATAAAGTTGTGGTATATCAGTGGTTAGAAATATCATTATTACTTTAGGATTAGTTTAACACAAAGTCAGGGCTGACCCGGGACCATTGCTGTGAGTCACAGTGCACAGCATAAAGGTCCTTTCACATCGGACGCAGCATGTGCTGCTAACTGCTAACTAAAAGCAAAGGATCCAGAATTTGTTGCGCTGGCTGCTGAGCTCTGTGGGTTTTTGCAGCAGCTCTACCTGTACTAGATGCACCTGCTCCTTGTCGTTTCTATCTCTGACCTTATGTCCTCTACAAGAATTTGTTTTGCTAGTTCTTCAGATGTTCAATAAAAACATGTATGCTAATTCATAACGAAGAAAGCTTTGTAGTGAAGACTGTCATTTCCAAAACACTGCTCCCACCCCCCCCCCCCCCCCCCTTGCGGTCCGCAGCGCTGTTGAAAAGGCTGTGGAAGTCCCTGTGTTAAGCACGTAGACCTGTGACACAAAAATCACCAAACTCGGACGACCACAGACTGTTTTCCTTCATGGTGATGAAGGAAAACGCTGGGTTGGCATGTAAAAGGGCATTTATTCCCTTCAAGGACCTGCAGTTCAAAAAAAGCGCCCCTCCGACAGCCAAACCCATCTGTTCTCTGATTGGATTGTTACATTAGTGATTGACATGACATTGACCAATCAGATGAAAGGAAGAAAAATAGGGTCAAAATTCATACTTGTAACTTGCAGGTGTTTTTTTGGCTAAGTCCACACACAAATCTTTTTTACGCACACACAAATTCTTTTTACACATGCGAATCTTTTTTACGCACACACAAATTCTTTTTACACATACAAATCTTTTTTACGCACACACAAATTCTTTTTACACATACAAATCTTTTTCACACACACACAAATTCTTTTTACACATACAAATCCTGATTTACAAGTACAAAACTGATTTACAAGTACAAAATATTTATGACCACATTTTGAGCCCATAGAGGTTTTCACATGACTGTCAGTATTCAAAAAAAGAATATATTAATGCCATACTTGTCCTCTCTCTTCTCTAGTTACCCCACACTGAAAGTCTTGGCAGAAAGGAGTCCTGATATGGCCATATACAGTCAGGTCCATAAATATTGGGACATCGACACAATTCTAACATTTTTGGCTCTATACACCACCACAATGGATTCCAAATGAAACGAACAAGACATGCTTTAACTGCAGAGTGTCAGCTTTTATTTGAGGGTATTTACATCCAAATCAGGTGAACGGTGTAGGAATTACAACAGTTTGCAAATGTGCCTCCCACTTCTTGAGGGACCAAAAGTAATGGGCCAGAATAAGAACCATAAATCAAACATTCATTTTTTAATACTTGGTTGCAAATCCTTTACAGTCAATCACAGCCTGAAGTCTGGAACACATAGACATCACCAGACGCCGGGTTTCATCCCTGGTGATGCTCTGCCAGGCCTCTACTGCAACAGTCTTCAGTTCCTGCTTGTTCTTGGGGCATTTTCCCTTCAGTTTTGTCTTCAGCAAGTGAAATACATGCTCAATCGGATTCAGGTCAGGTGATTGACTTGGCCATTGCAAAACAGTCCACTTCTTTCCCTTCAAAAACTCTTTGGTTGCTTTTGCAGTATGCTTTGGGTCGTTGTCCACCTGCACTGTGAAGCGCCGTCCAATGAGTTTCGAAGCATTTGTCTGAATATGAGCAGATAATATTGCCCGAAACACTTCGGAATTCATTGTGCTGCTTTTGTCAGCAGTCACATCATCAATAAATACAAGAGAACCAGTTCCACTGGCAGCCATACATGCCCACGCCATGACACTTCCACCACAATGCTTCACTGATGAGGTGGTATGCTTAGGATCATGAGCAGTTCCTTTCCTTCTCCATACTCTTCTCTTCCCATCACTCTGGTACAAGTTGATGTTGGTCTCATCTGTCCATAGGATGTTGTTCCAGAACTGCGACGGCTTTTTCAGATGTCGTTTGGCAAACTCTAATCTGGCCTGCCTGTTTTTGGGGCTCACCAAAGGTTTACATCTTGTGGTGAACCCTCTGTATTCACACTGGTGGAGTCTTCTCTTGATTGTTGACTCTGACGCACATACACCTGCCTCCTAGAGAGTGTTCTTGATCTGGCCAACTGTTGTGAAGGGTGTTTTCTTCACCAGGGAAAGGATTCTTTGGTCATCCACCACAGTTGTGTCCCGTGGTCTTCCTAGTCTTTTGGTGTTGCTGAGCTCACCAGTGCGTTCCTTCTTTTTGGGAATGTTCTAAACAGTTGTTTTGGCCACGCCTGATGTTTTTGCAATCTCTCTGATGGGTTTGTTTTGTTTTTTTCAGCCTAATGATGGCTTGCTTCACTGGTAGTGACAGCTCTTTGGATCTCATCCTGGCAGTTGACAGCAACAGGTTCAAAAAGCAAACAGCACACTTGAAATGAACTCTGGACCTTTTATTTGTTCATTGTAATTGGGGTAATGAGGGAATAACACACACCTGGCCATGGAACAGCTGAGAAGCCAATTGTCCCATTACTTTTGGTCCCTTAGGAAGTGGGAGGCACATATACAAACTGTCATAATTCCTATACTGTTCACCTGATTTGGATGTAAATACCCTCAAATAAAAGCTGACAGTCTGCAGTTAAAGCATGTCTTGTTCGTTTCATTTGGAATCCATTGTGGTTGTGTATAGAGCCAAAAATGTTAGAATTGTGTCGATGTCCCAATATTTATGGACCTGACTATATGTTGGTGACACATCCAGACCGGTCTTTTGGTTAGTAAGGTGGCAGAGTTCAAATAACCCATTACGTCTGTCACTTTAAATCTGATCATGTATTATTTGTGTCTGCTTCAGGTATTTGAAGCAAAGCCAAGTCAAGCTGACCAATATCAATGTCATTCCTTTTGGTGTGTGGCGAAATGTAAGCTAGTGCTTCTCACACTTGGCTAAAAGAAAATGCTAAATAATTCCACAATGAAGTAAATATACTTATAAACTAATATACTTCTGAATGCTATAACGAAATAAAATAAATCTGTCTTTGTCTCACTCAGGTTAACGATCACCTGAGATTTATGATCCTGATGGATGGTGTACACCCTGAAATTGACACTTGCATTATTGTTGACTACAAAGGTGTTATTTTGAGTAATATAACTACTTCTGGTGTAAAAATCTGTCTGATTTAAACATTCAGTTCTTTTGTGATTGTAGGTCACATGATCCTCAACACTGTGGACTGCACCAGACCAAATGGGGGCAGGCTACCACAAAATGTGGACTTGATGATGACGGACTTTGCTGGAGGTGCTTCTGGATTTCCCATGACTTTCTATGGAGGAAAATACAGTGGTGAGTGTTAGTTCAGTGACTAGTTCCCCCTCAGTGCACAGCCCAGTATTAGTCATAAGTCACCATACTTAGTACTTAGTAATGCTAGCAAACCATTTTTTGTAGCAGGCTGTATGCATGCATACTTTTTGATGTTACAACCTGTCCATTCAGTCATGAGAATTTGCAGGGTTTGATTCGCTTTTGGACTCGGCCTTAAGTTTTCTCATCAAGCAGCTGCAGCTTTTAGCACATCTGCATTGGGTTCTTTTTTTCCCTGAGGTTGCATGTGTCTATCTAACAGTGATCAAGACAAGCTAATGGGAAATTCCAAACTACAACTCTGCCCCACCTGTTTTAACCAATTGGATAGATGGACATTTTCCACATAAAGCTTTGTGTAATGCTAAGATAGGATAGGTACTGTCTCTTTTGCCAAGCTGGCTGTAGCTACAGCTGATTCCTCCAGGTGGATAAACGAACACGTTAATAGTGGCTTCAGATAATATTTTACTGTTGAAAATTTTAGCAAACAACCAAAGGTTACTAATATTTTTTCTGCATAGAAAATACATTTTTCTGCTATGTCATGGAAAGTCATGGTGCGTATAGTTTTGCATCATTGCATCGCTGGGTTAGTGAAAAACAAAATGGTCTCAACAAACTAATTTGTTTCAGATCTTCATGGAACATCTTTCTGAACCATAAAGAGGCTTGGAGTCTCTTGTAGTTGTTAGCGAACATGAAATGAAGCACATATTGACTGTTTGTTTCCAGATTCCTGGAAGACAGAGTTTATCAAGAATGAAAGGAAGAAGCTATTGAACTATAAAGCTATGCTGGTGAAATCCCTACAGCCAAAAATCTACTGCCCATTTGCAGGTTATTTTGTGGAGGCTCATCCGTCAGACAGGTAGTTTTTTCTTTTTTAGAAGGATTAAGATAAGATAAGATAAGATAAGATAACCTTTATTAGTCCCACACGTGGGATTGATTGCGTACACACAATAACAGCAGTGGACAAAGAGAACAACAGTGTTATTTTAGCGCTGACAAGGGCAGATGCACCCTGTCAGCAAATGTAACTAATTCAGGTTTATTTATTTCTGATACAATTCCTTGTCCCAACTTTTTAACCATATTTTTATGTAATATTTTATATTTAGTCTTTAAGTGGGATTTTAAGATAGGCTTTAAAGGATTTTAGGTTAACTGCATTCTGCTCTCGTTTAGTTAATATAGTGGTGTGTAGCAACAAAAAGGTATGCAATATTAATTTGTACTTTTTGTGCCCTTTCTTTTCTGTCTATTGCTACTGTGTGTGTGGGTGAGAAGGTACATTCGGGATATAAATGTCAAAAATAGTGCAGAGGACCTAAATGCACTTATCAATAAGCTTGCACCACAAATCAAGACTTGGACACCCAAACCAGGTGTCGTGCTGGACCTTGGCGTCGCTCTGAGAGACCCCACTAACAGGTTGAAGCAACTCAAACAAAGTGTGTTTTCCTGTGTGTGTATGTGTGTGCATGACTTTATATTTTACCCCTTGGCCAAATAAGTGGGGGGAAAAAAAGACATGTTATGTTGAACAAAGTGTTTTCTGGCTGTTACTGACTGAAAACAGTCACAAAAAGACTGCACTAAAAATGTTCTTTCTCCTTGGTTGCTAGCAGATTGCCACTATTGTCGGTAGTCTGTGTGAAAGATGCTGACTTGTCTGCAAAGACTGTGAAACCAGCTTCCAAAAGCACCAAAGCGCTTGGTCATGGGGGTTGTGCGATTGTTGGGGTTTCCTCTGTTTTGCACTATTGTAGGTTCTTTACCTTATAATATAAATGTTGTTGTGATTTGGTGCTATATAGATACAATTGAATTGAATTGAACTCACCACTTGTGAGACACTGGTGTGTCTCAAATCAGAAACAGAGAATTTCACCTTGAAAGAATAAGTTGATAGTGGAACTGCTGTAACCAGAAGAAGGAGGCTTTATTTTGAAGGCGTACGTTCCACTGTCTCTCTTAACGTTGCGCTTTTTTACAATTACAGTGGCTTGCAAAAGTATTCGGCCCCCTTGAACTTTCCCACATTTTGTCACATTACAGCCACAAACATGAATCAATTTTATTGGAATTCCACGTGAAAGACCAATACAAAGTGGTGTACACGTGAGAAGTGGAATGAAAATCATACATGATTCCAAACATTTTTTACAAATAAATAACTGAAAAGTGGGGTGTGCGTAATTATTCAGCCCCCTGAGTCAATACTTTGTAGAACCACCTTTTGCTGCAATTACAGCTGCCAGTCTTTTAGGGTATGTCTCTACCAGCTTTGCACATCTAGAGACTGAATTTCTTGCCCATTCTTCTTTGCAAAACAGCTCCACAACTGCTCTGTGACGGCCTCAGAGGTTGTCTAAGAGAATATTGGGAGCAACAACACCATGAAGTCCAAAGAACACACCAAACAGGTCAGGGATAAAGTTATTGAGAAATTTAAAGCAGGCTTAGGCTACAAAAAGATTTCCCAAGCCTTGAACATCCCACAGAGCACTGTTCAAGCCATCATTCAGAAATGGAAGGAGTATGGCACAACTGTAAACCTACCAAGACAAGGCCGTCCACCTAAACTCACAGGCCGAACAAGGAGAGTGCTGATCAGAAATGCAGCCAAGAGGCCCATGGTGACTCTGGACGAGCTGCAGAGATCTACAGCTCAGGTGGGGGAATCTGTCCATAGGACAACTATTAGTCGTGCACTGCACAAAGTTGGCCTTTATGGAAGAGTGGCAAGAAGAAAGCCATTGTTAACAGAAAACCATAAGAAGTCCCGTTTGCAGTTTGCCACAAGCCATGTGGGGGACACAGCAGACATGTGGAAGAAGGTGCTCTGGTCAGATGAGACCAAAATGCAAAACGCTATGTGTGGCGGAAAACTAACACTGCACATCACTCTGAACACACCATCCCCACTGTCAAATATGGTGGTGGCAGCATCATGCTCTGGGGGTGCTTCTCTTCAGCAGGGACAGGGAAGCTGGTCAGAGTTGATGGGAAGATGGATGGAGCCAAATACAGGGCAATCTTGGAAGAAAACCTCTTGGAGTCTGCAAAAGACTTGAGACTGGGGCGGAGGTTCACCTTCCAGCAGGACATAAAGCCAGGGCAACAATGGAATGGTTTAAAACAAAACATATCCATGTGTTAGAATGGCCCAGTCAAAGTCCAGATCTAAATCCAATCCAGAATCTGTGGCAAGATCTGAAAACTGCTGTTCACAAACGCTGTCCATCTAATCTGACTGAGCTGGAGCTGTTTTGCAAAGAAGAATGGGCAAGGATTTCAGTCTGTAGATGTGCAAAGCTCGTAGAGACATACCCTAAAAGACTGGCAGCTGTAACTGCAGCAAAAGGTGGTTCTACAAAGTATTGACTCAGGGGACTGAATAATTACGCACACCCCACTTTGCAGTTATTTATTTGTAAAAAATGTTTGGAATCATGTATGATTTTCGTTCCATTTCTCACGTGTACACCACTTTGTATTGGTCTTTCACGTGGAATTCCAATAACATTGATTCATGTTTGTGGCTGTAATGTGACAAAATGTGGGAAAGTTCAAGGGGACCGAATACTTTTGCAAGCCACTGTACATAGACTGCTGAGTAGTTTCTGAGTGTTTGTAGCTCTCTATACTTCTTTGCAACCAATACCTTGCTTGTGATTTCACACATTCAGTCCAGATTCATTCCTAGGATTTCAAATACTGCCCTTTGTAAAAAAAAAAATAAAAAAATACAAGAACTGCTGTGTGACTCCCAGGTCATCACATGTGGACAACAATCATCTTATATGTACTTTGTATTTCTTTTAAAACACCATTATAAAATTTTGCTGTTAAATATTGCCACAACTGATTCACAACTGGCACTGGTGGTCAGGTGCCAAAGGACACCTTGGACAGATTTCTGGGATTCCAGCAGGATCTGATAGAACAATTACTTGATAAGAAGAGTGAAAATATTGGGCAGTTATATTTTTTACGTTTCTGCCTCTTCTCTGTAGCACACTAAAATCATATTATAGATACTATATTAAAGCACCATTTTAGTTCAGTTTTATTCATATAGTGCCAAATCACTATAACAGTTGCCTCAAGGTCCTTTATATTGTAAGGTAAAGACTAAAAGCTCAACAATCAAATGATGCCCTTTGAGCAAGCACTTTAGTGACAGTGAGTAGGAAAGAGAACCAGGCTCAGGGAGGAACAGCAATATTCCACGACTAGCTGGGGATGATGGGAGGGAGACAGACCAAAAAACATGCTGGAGAAGACAGCCAGAGATTATTAAAAACTCATAATTGAATCCAGGGGGGTGTCTAAACATAGTGAGTGAAAAGGGGTGAGAGAAGGAGAATTGCTCAACTAAGTCTATTGCAGCCAAGACTGCGTTTGACAAGTGTGAAACAGATCTTGCGCTGAATGAGAAAGAGAAACCTAAGAAATTGACAACATTTAATTTGGAAATCTTATTAATAAAGATTAATGTAAACTCTGCGTAACCCACATAAAATGAGGGTAGCACTTTAAGGACTGATAAATATGAGGAGAGATGGACAGCCTGCCGAACCAATCGAAATGCACAGGTCCCAGTATGCTTTGACCAATGGGAGAGCAGCCTGCCGCTGTATGTCCCACCCACCTGCTCTGTGTTCGCTGCTATGTGTGGAGGTAGTCGCGTGCTGGCAGGAGAAAAGAGAGACTGAAGCTTTCGAGCTGGGAAAAGTATTAGATATAAGTTGCAACCAACTATGCTGCACATAAGTTCGCTGATTATCAGCTACCTTCCATGTTAAGAGTAGCCACAGTGAGTAAACAGGCGAATGCTGCAGTTTTCTGGCGACTTTAGAAAGTACCGCGTGGAGCTAAACTGTTAGCCTTTGTTAGCTCTGGTTGCTATCAACTGCTTTAAAGTTCATCTCAATCTGCTTCCAGAAAGCCCCGCATTTTCCGACCGAGAGACACCATACCATTGTCTTCGGCCGTGATGCACTGAGATCGGTCAGGTTTTTTTCTTGTATGCTGAATTGTTCCTGAGGTGGATTCCTCCGGTGAAATAGATGGCAAGCCTTCCCACCTGGACTTAGAGAGACTGAGATTCGCTTCTTTTCCACTTGATGATCTGCTGCACCTTGCGGTGTGGTAGGACTGTATCACTCACACTTTCACACACAGCTGGTTATACATAAGACCACTGACTGACATTCTCCCACCCCTATTTTCTTTCACACCCTGGGAATATTTTGGACTTTACCCCTTGGACATTTTTTATTTGGGACTTTGAATAATGAGCTGTTGTGTAAAACATTCTCCACATGTGAAAAGAGTGTGAGATTTTCATTGGAATGTACATTAGATTTGTGTAATCTGTTTCTGTAAGAGTTAAGGAGTCAGGTTACTAGGGTGCACCCGAACATTGAAACCCGAACATTGAAACCCGAATGTTGAAACCGAACATTGAAAACCAAAAGTAACACTTGGCCAAGTCATTGTTTTAGTAGTTTATGTGTTTTACTTTTCTTTCTTTTTGTAAGTTTCCTTTCTACCATTGTAAAGTGTCTTTAACCTGTGCTTGTCGAACTTATGGTTTATTTCACTAAAGTCGGTTGGTTCTTTTGAGTTACATTCTTGTCTCTGTGTCTCATTTAAACACACCCCTGTGCTCCTATAGTCGAGCCTATTGGCCCATTGATATATTCTTTTCAACAATTCCCCTTACTGTGTTACATCTGTCACCTCCATATTAATGAATTCACAACAAGAACGGAGAAAATTCTGTTGTGTTGCTATACTCGTCTTTGGTGTAGGGATGCAAAAAGCATTACACTAGAAATGTGTCTAACAGGTGGAAAAACCAAGGAAAACAAAATATTGTCCCACAGAAATATCTATAGCAGGGGGCTCAAACTTATCTGAGCTGTGGCTCACTGCTGGCACTGCCATGTCATTGGAGGACACTTTAGTATTCAAGTAATACATGACAAACAAACAAGAAAACACCCACAAATATTTCTAAAAATGTAGTATTTTGCATCATTGCATTATAATTGCATCCAAATTGCATTATATTTTTTCACGTCAGTATACAGGTTGCAAGTGGCCCCCAGGCCGCGGGTTTGAGACCCCTGATCTAAAATCGTTATTATCATAATCATGATGTCCACAGTAAGGAAAAGCGTGCCAATAAAAGGGTTTTTGATGGACACTATGAAGGAAGCCACTGTCAACACAGGTCACGATAACAAGATTGAATATCAGCAAATTCTAGCAAACATTTAAATTGTCATCTGGATTGAAATGATAATAATTATGACAATGCATGCACACTTCTATCTTTGAAAAAAATCTACTTTTAAGTGGAAATTCAGGCACCACCTTCAAATAAAACTTGAGACAGCCAAAGACAAAAGTATAGATCCAAATTGCAATAATCTGAAATTATTATATAAAATGCACATGTGGATGACGTCTAACTTCTAACTTCTTGATATTTCCTTTACTACAATCAACCACAGTGAGGCCATCACCAATCCACCAGACAGTGCAAAAATCTACAAGGACAACTGGGAGTTTGACTTGTATGTGAATGAATTGAACAGCGCCATCAGCTCAGAGATGTTTAAACATCAAAGCTGGATCCAGTTTTATTACACCTGGGCTGACTTTAAAAACTACAACCTAGTTGTTTGGGTAAATGTCCTAGGCAAAGATGAACATCTTCCTTCTTTTGCAACTTCTGTGACAAAAAATGTCAGTTGCGCATGGCACAACATTTCCTGTAGCTTAATATGTGATCTTAGGTGGCATATACTTTGTTCCTGTTCCGTTTTCTGCTCAAGAGTTCTTTGGTGAAAGCATCTTTGCGCATATCGTCTATGGTGTTATACCCCACCCTTTCCCTCTACTTTCTACAAGCAAGAGAGGTAAAATGACCTTTAACCTCATAAGCTCCAAACTCTTTCATGGCATGCATTTTTAATTTCTCTTTCCTATTTGGGCTGATTGGGACCTGATGAATGTAAAAACAAAGAATTACGTGATTTTTTTTTTTTAGCTGATTTTTGTTTCTGAGAAAAATTTAATCCACATATGAGGAAATTCGCTTTAAATTTCGATAGAACAGTGGCAGTATAATGTCTTCGTAAGCAGTGATGGGAATAACGGCATTACAAGTAACGGCATTACAAGTAACGGCGTTACTTGTAACAGTAACGAGTAATCTAACTAATTACTATTTCTATCATTACAACGCCGTTGCCATTACTAACAAGAAAATGCGGTGTGGTCGCGTTACTATTTTTCAACAGACGGCTGAAGCTGTGTTCAGCTTACTGCACGTAAGTAATCTGGGCGCTACAGCTTTAAGCAGCTGCGCGCGCTCCCGCGGATGGCAATCACTTTCTGGCCGACGATCACTTTTTGGCACAACACCTGGAGCTAAGGGGGCAAAACAATGAGTGCCTCTGTTTGACTGGAGGAAGAATAAAGTACTCGTGGTAAGCCAATCACATGACCACTTCAAGATGAGAAAGCAACAAGGTGCTATATACCAGTTTTTAAATTGTGTTGATACGCCACGTAAAACCAGAGTCATGAACATAAACAATATATACGCGTGTTTTATCCTCAATAGTTTTGTCACGTTTAACGTCTAAGTACAGCGCTAGCAAGCACTCTCTACTTATGAGCAAAAAATAAAAAAACAAAACAAAAAAAAGCCCGTTCGTGTTGGTGGAAAAATGTACCATGTCGACCAATCAAAAAATGATATGGCAACATGACATTTGGTTGTTTAAGAAGAGGGGGAAGTTTTAGGAGTGACGGAGAGAGAGAGAGAGAGAAAGAAAGCAGAAAAAGAGAGAGCGCGAGTTTTGAGATGTGAGAGATTTGTGACGTTTAGCATGTTTGGAGTGTGTAATTAATGTGTTGTCTTGTGTAGTTAGTGTGTAGTGTTGTGGATAGTTTTGTGTTGTGTGTCAGAACAATGAGGTGACTGCTGTCTCCAGGTAGAAAACAGGAGTGATAGACCTCCTGTTGTCAGACCTGCAGGTATCAGGCTTGTGATGTTCTCCTTTATAGTGGACAGAAATTATTTTTTGGAGCGGCACAAATAATTTGTGTGGCATCTTACTGAATGCAGGACACCCGACTGTTATGTAAATAGTTTGAAATGTTTATAAAAAGGGTAAAAGGTAAATGGCTGCAAATAACTTGTTTGCAAAACTTGTGCATAGGATTTTAAAATTGACAATTTGCATTTAAAGTTATGAAATATGATTCAATAAACATGTTTGTGGTTGTTACAGTAAAAAATCTAACTTTTTCTACTCGGATTTTATGTTTTTTGTCTGATTTTAGATCAATTGTGTTAATACAGTATGTCAAAATGAAAACATAACTGTAAATTCAGACATGTGAGGTTGTGCTGAAAAGGATGATACCAAACAAGGCAAAGTAAATAGTTTTTAAAGGTGAAATGTAGAGGTAAAATCAAAAGTGGTTAAAAATGGCCAATTATACCCTGGACCCCAGAGGGTTAAACATTTTTTTTTAAAGTAACGCAATAGTTGCTTTTCAAGTAATTAATTACTTTTAGAATCTTGTAACTCAGTTACTAACTCAGTTACTTTTTCAAAATAACTTGCCCAACACTGTTCATAAGTGGATATCAGGCCCTTGTAGATTTACTATTTTGATCTAGACAACCCAAAATGTCCACATATGTGGACACCAGGTCCTTGGAGGTTAAAATCTAATTGCAAAAAGAACTAAGTGTAGTTTGGTGACTTAACTTTTAGATGGATTTACAGTTTTTAGTGTTTGCAGTCTCCTAGTGAACCAAAATTAATTAATTAAAAAACTTTCAGTAAACTGAAAACTAATGAAAATTTAAAGGCGGCATCTTTTTTTTCCATTTTACTATTCTGATGCTGCTCATGATTTCATTTTGCATGCTGTGGCAAGTCTGCAATAACATCTCAGCACTCAAAACTGGTCACCCTATGACAGCAAAAACTGCACCATCGATGATGTTGACATTGTTTCCATGTAGAATGAAGGTGTAGTCAAAATTTTAAAAATTAGAAATTTATTTTTAATTATTTAAATGTATGTTTAGTTTCATGAAACTATATTTCATGAAATAATTTGGCAGTGACTGTTTTTTTTTTTGCATTTTATTTTTTACATCAATTTAATTCAATTGATAAAATATTAAAGCACCAAGAGTGAACTTTAATTTCAGTGTCAACAGCTGTTAACTGAGTCAACTGTGTGAGTGATACAGTGGCCTTGATTTTTCATATTCAATTACCCAATTCATTTCATTTTCTAGGAGCTTATAGGTACAAGCAAGCTACAATAGTAGTTCATAGAAATTGGCACGTCCGATACAGGTCAGCTTATGCTTGAGATAATGTAAAAAGATCTGTTCTGATTCTGCATGACACTTTCTCTTCCCTTACTTCTTTGCTTGATCCACCCTGTCTGATTTCTCTTTAAAAGATCCAGTCTATCCCCTTAGGTAGGAAGCTACATTTTGAACTAAAAAGTGCTCCTATGGTCCAAGCATTTCTTACTGTTCATTGCCATTTTATTCAAACTCCCATGTAGGTCACTGAAACAGGTGACAATTTTGAACACCTTCCTCATGGTTATGACTACCTCGTGGACTTTGGATCTGTCATTCCCTATAAAAAGACCTGACAGAGAGCATTACTATGTTGAGGTGAGTAACCTAAAACTAAACAAACAGTGCATAAGAGAACCAGACAAATTACCTTAACAAAAATGGTCTAAAAGTGAGTATTTTGCCAACTGTTGACTGGAATCTGATTGGTGTCAAAAATCTGTTTGGTCTGAGCCTGAATTTCTGATAAATACTGATATAAAAAACAGCAACTGATAGCTGTCGCAGTGAAGGCATGGCAGAGCATTAAAAAGGAAGAAACCCAGCATCTGGTGATGTCCATTAGTTTAACACTTCAGGCTGTCATTGCCAGCAAACGTTTTTCAACCAAATATTAGAAATGAACATTTTATTTTGAGTAATTTAATTTGCTGATTACTTTTGAGCCCCTGAAATTCTTGCGTAGCATTGCTGTGCAGGCATCCAAAAGCAGGACTTTCGAAATTCAAAAGAATGAACTTAGGGAGGCAGCTTTATTGTGCTGTGGCAAAACACTTGGTACAAGAGAACACAACTTGAACAGAAAACTAAACTAAGGACTAGAAACTAGGAACTGAAAAGCAAAGGAACTAAGAGACTAGAAAACTAGGAACAAGGAGCTAGGTGCAAGGAGCGACACAAGGCATACAAGCAGAGAAAAACACAGGGCTTAAATACACAAAGACTTGACACTGTGACATGGAGATATGACTGACTACGGAAAGACAGAGAGGGAACATGAAGCATGGAAACAAGAGTAGCTAAACGAGAAACATGGAACACAGGAAGGGCACAGAGACAGAAACCTAAAGACTAGGGACTATAAAAAAAAACAAGAAGAAAACAATAAAGACAACCAAAACCATGAACAACAACAAATCAAAGAGTATAAACTTAACCCAAAGTTACACACACCTGGTCACAGACCCAGTACCATGACAGAAATGAAGGGAAAATGCTTTAGTTCCTCACATTTTTATGCATCTTTTTGGTGATTGCAGCCACTCTGTGAATGGTACTTATGACCACTGATCAATGGTTGTTGATCAATGGTCATCACAATTTGCATATTAATGATCAAGGAACTGACCTCACAGCCCATTGTTCATTCAGTGGTGCTAGTTTCAGTCCTTGTGCAAATGTCCTGTTTATAAGGTTGGAAACCTAAAGTTCAGTGAGACTGAAGAAGTCACCTGGATGAGTGATGAAACATTTCTCCCACTGAAAAGGTCGAGATGAACAGAATCAACCTTTTGGGATTTACTTACCTGAATGATAGAGCATGCATCAAGACACTTCAGGCTGTAGATTTATTTAGAAATAAAGAATTTAGGTTCATAGCACATGGTCACAAAAATTTTGGTCATGCACCATGGTCATAGTATCACTGTTTTCCCTATAGTTACTATAGCAAGATAACTGATAAAGATCAAACCTGATTCAAGATTCAAGGGATTGCAAGATGGCGCTGGAGTGACGGCAGCCTTTCCAAGTAGCTCTGCAACACCGCACCTTTTCTTAACTTTTAACTTTTTTTAAAGTAGGCTTTCAAACTTTATTTCACTTTCCTCTAGTTCCTCTACTTTCTACCTCTTAGATATAGCGATACGAGATGGATCATGCACTTTTTAAAACTTCTGGAACCAGCTCCTTCATCTATTCGAGAGCGGAGCTGCTTGCACTAAACACAAAGGCACAACATCCCGACCGAGATAAAGAGGAGCTACAGAGGCTGCAAGGCTGGAGCGAGGAAAGCGGATCACCGGAGGCGATTCAAACCATCAATCCCAACAGTGATAATGGGCAACGTGAACTCGCTACAGAACAAAATTGATGAACTGTGTGCTCTGAACAACCACCGACTATACTGTGAGTGAAGTTTATTTATCTTCACGGAGACGTGGCTAACCGAGCTAACGCCGCAGGCTAACGTAGACCTATGCGGTTACACATCCGTGAGAGCCGATAGGGACACACAGGCCAGCGGAAAAAGCAGAGGTGGGGGACTCATTGTCTACATTAACAACAGATATTGTAACCCTGGACACGTCTCCGTTAAAGTATCGGTATGCCGTCCGGACCTGGAGCTGCTAGCCGTTAGCTTGTGGCCATACTATCTACCTCGAGAGTTCAGTCATGTTTAGGGATGGGTATCGAAACCCGGTTCTAAGTTCTAAGCTAATCGACCTTAGTATTCTCCTTTTTTAAAAATAAGAATCGATAAGAGAATCGATAAAGAATCGAATCATTAAACAGAATCGAAAATGGAATCTGAATCGTGAAAATCTTATCAATACCCATCCCTAGTCATGTGATCTGTGTGTGTGTTTACATCCCTCCGAGGGCTGAGGCAGCAGCTGCCTGTGAGGAAATACACACAGTTACAGCAAGACTGCAGACACAGCACCCTGAGGCTTTCATTACTATATCTGGAGACTTTAATCATGCCACACTAGATTCTACTCTGGCTGCTTTTCACCAGTTTGTGAATTGTTCCACACGAAGCAACAGGACAATTGACCTACTGTATGCTAATGTGAGAGATGCATACAGAGCCACCCCCCTCCCCCCACTAGGGAAGTCAGACGACAACCTGGTTTACCTAAAGCCACAATACACACCCCTCGTCCAAAGGCAGCCTGTCACAATGCGCTCCATTAGGAGCTGGACCCCAGAAAAGGAGGATGCCCTGAGGGATTGTTATGACACCAGAGACTGGGATGTGCTTCTGAGCCCACATGGTGAGGACATAGAGGGGGCGACACACTGTCTGACAGACTATCTCTTTTTTTTTTTTTTTTTTTTTTTAACCTGTCCCGTTTGGTTCTTTTGCCATCAGAATTATTGTCTAAAGGCGAAGAAAGATGCCCAACGGATTTACTTTACCAAATGGACCATCCCAGCCTTGCCGTAATGGTCCATTTGATTCAACTTTTTATTGTTTATTTTATTTTCACTTGCTGAATACGGGACAGACTTGACTGGAGGAGAGAATGTGGAGAAAGAAAGAGGGAAAGAAAAAAACCTGAGAAGAGGGACGGGGAAAAAGGGCAAAAAACAAAAACCAACAGAATAAGCAGACAAAAAATACATATATCGATCACCTGGATCACCTGTTGAGAAAGAAAAAAGAAAGCAAGCAGAAGAAAACGAGAGTAATAAACAAGATCACAATGATATATGAGAATATGACAGTAAATACTAAATATTAAACATTATTGTGCAGCACGTGAGATCGACAGCGCACAGTGTGCTTTGAGGTAGGAGCCAAAAAGGGTGTAATTTGTGTGTGTGATCACCCGTGTGTACACCTGTGAGCATGAACGCGCTTGTTTTTAAAAGGTTCCTTCATGTAATGATCTGCTAGAGGGTGTGGGGGGCCACTGCCCCGACCTCCAGGGCATGAAGCAGGTATGGAGGAGATCAAGACTCCAGACATCCAGAGGCCCCCAGAACACAAGAGACCAAGGAAGACCAACAGAGGGGCAGCCGCGCCACTATCCCAGAAAGAGCTGAGGAGAGTCCCAGATGAGGGGTCACTCAGCAGCCGCGGAGCAGAAGCCAGGGGGGGTTGCAGTGACGTGCCCGTGAGCTCCGCCGGCAGCCAGCTGTGCCTGAGTGGCCGAGCCCCGGGCCGTGAGGCCGAGGGCACCCCATCCCCAAAGTGGCCCGAGCGAGCCCCAGGCTCCAGGCCCCAATAAGCAGCCGCCAAGGAGTGAGCCGGTGGGTACCTGGGCGCCCACCCCCGGAGACAGAGAACCACCAACGCACCGATGTCTGAGGGCGTCCGCCACCGGCAGGGGAAGTGGTGGGGGGAGATGGGCCTCCAAACCTTGGAGGGCCTGAGATGTCCTCAGAGAGGTGGCGTCTGATACCCAACCTGACATATAGACACAGACAAACAGGCACACACAGATACAAACATCTATTCCCACCCTCATGCTCTCATATACAATTGCTCAACACTCACCCAACGTGGAGACAGACATAGAGAGACGCTGTACACACAATCACACTCCCCAAGTGTACTCTAAGCCCCGAGTCTAGGTACCCTTGCCCCTGGAGGGGGAAACTGCACCCAGACTCAGGTGGTGTAACCCTTTTCCCTGCGGTGGGGAGAAGCAGACCGCCCCGACTCCGCAGCAGCAGGGAGGCCCCATACACCAGACCCCAGTCGGACGGCCAACTCCTCCTCCTAGCCCCCCTGCTCCAGCAGGCCGCAGAGAACGGGGGTGTAGGAAGACTCCAAACCTCCCTCCACCCGCTCATATGTACTGTTGATGTATGTGTGTTCTAAGGTGCATTTAAAACCCAGGAGGGCATGGAGCCACCTGCCAGAGCAGCAGGTAAGCATATAGCCCCTCCTGCTAGCCCTCAATGTCTACATGTATTTAAAATTGAGAGGTGGGCAACGACGCCAGGGGTGAGGTGTACACCCTGATGGTAGTTTGGAATCCGTGTAGCGTGCCCACCTCCAAGATCCTATATGTATGTGTAATGAGAGTGTGAGTAATGTGAATGTCTAAGTTGTGGGATAAAATTGAGGCAGAGGCAGCCAGAAGGGGACAGAGGGGGGGGATGTCTCCTCTGCACCCTGGTGACACACCCCTACCCCAAGGCCCTGCATGTGTGGGTGATTGTGGTGGAGCGGGAAGAGGGAGGCCACTGGAGATGGGGAGGGAAGGAAGGGAGGGGCAAGTGACCCCTCCCTGGGGCCAGCTCCCCCGCTGACCCCAGTAGGCACCCCCATGCTGTGCAACCCGCCAGGGAAAGGGGGCCCAGGCCCATCCGGACCGGGGCCCAGTGCAGCAGCGCCCCCCGGTCCCACAGAGCCCGGGACAATTCACCCGACCCCACCACAGAGAAAACTGCACCCACCCCATCATCCACTCATCTTCCAGACTACACAAGACAATAGACGCCCAGGCTGAGATCTTCCTCCACCACTCCTGTATCTCCCCCTCCTGCAGAGAGAGTTCCTGAAGAGAGGAAAGCTCCTGCAAGATGTGACAACCTCCCCCACCAGTTGAAGAGCCCCCCAGGTGGCTCGATGCACCGGCGGCACCCCGCGCCAGGGCCGGGCCCCCATACACCCACCCGCCCACAACCTCGGCAACACACCAACCAGGACCCAAGCCCCTGAGGCCCGGCCAGGGCCCCAGCCCAGAGACGGAGCGCCCCCAGAACCTCACGCCCATCCCGGACCCACCCAGGGGCAGCCAGGCTACCAGGTCAGTAACCCACGTCCGTCAGCACAGACCCTCCCCTAGCCCCGCTGCACGCAGCCATGAGGAAACCGTCACCTAAGAGCCAACAGAGCCCCTAATTGGCCATGACCGCTACCCCGGGTTGAGCCCCCCAAGGAAGATGCTCCTGGGGAACCCCCCGACGCCCTAAGCCTGTCCCTACCCCCACACCAATCACAACAGTGAAGGTGGGACCAAACTATGGCCCCCCACCCCCACTAGGTGATGGAGCTGATCAAAGGAGCCCAGAGCAATTGATCTGATGTGGTGGCAGAGGCTGTATCAAGACTAATGTAATCTAATAGATAATTTCTATATTGGTTAGAATTAAGATTATTTTTATTTTTCCAGTTCATGAGGACTGTTTTCTTGGCTATGCATAGGGCAGTGAAAACCATATGGGCTATATTCTTTTCCGTAGTGACATTATCTAAGCTGCCCAACAAACATACTAAAGGAGAAGTTGGAATGTTACATTTCAGACACTTTGATAAGTCTTCACATATCTCACGCCAAAACTTCTGAACTGGTGGACAGACTATCTCAACTTTTGTGTGGATGCGGTCGCCCCTGCTAAGACGGTACGGTGTTACCCTAATAACAAACCGTGGGTAACACAGGAAGTCAAAGCTGTCCTCAACATGAAGAAGAAGGCCTTCAGGAGCAAAGTGAAGGAGGAGATGAAAGCAGCACAGCGGGAGGTGAAACGCTGCCTGAGGGAAGCAAAGGACACCTACAGGAGGAAGGTGGAGCAGAAGTTGGAGAGGAACAATATGAGGGAGGTCTGGAATCGTGTGAAAACCATCACAGGCCACAACACCAAGAACAGTACAGTGGGGGGGGGGGGGGGGGGACTGTGGAGAAGGCAAACAAACTCAACAACTTCTTTAACAGGTTTGACCAGCCCACAACCCCCCCACCCTCACCTTTACTACAGAGCCCTCTCCCTACTCTCCTACCTCCCTCGCTTCCCCCCCTCCCTGACACTATGACACCCCCCTCCTCTAACCCCTCTCTCAACAGCAGGACATCTTTCCCCCCCTCCTTCCAATCATCTCCCAGTGTCACAGTGGATCAGGTCAGGAGACAACTGAGGAAGCTTCGCCCCAGAAAGGCAGCAGGCCCAGACAAGGTGTGTCCTAGGATGCTAAAGGCGTGTGCTGCTGAACTTGGGGAGCAGCTACAATGAGTCTTCAATCTCAGTCTGCGACTGGGGAGAGTGCCCGCCCTATGGAAGACATCCTGCATCGTCCCGGTCCCCAAAAGGAACTGGCCCAATGAGCTGAATGATTTCCGACCGGTGGCACTGACGTCACATTTTATGAAGACTCTAGAGTGGCTCTTCCTCAACCTCCTCCGACCACAGGTACAACATGCCCAGGACCCACTACAATTCGCATACAAGGCGGATGTCGGAGTGGAGGATGCCATCCTGTACCTCCTACGTAGAGCCCACTCACACCTGGACAAGGGAAAAGGCACAGTCAGGATCCTGTTTCAAGTGCCTTTAATACCATCCGGCCCTGTCTGCTTCAGGAAAAACTAAACAGGATGCAGGTGGACCCCTGCCTGGTCGCCTGGATCTCAAACTACCTCACCGACAGACCACAGTACGTCAGGCTGAAGGACATCACGTCTGACACTGGTCAGCAGCACAGGAGCACCACAGGGAACTGTGCTGTCCCCTCTTCTCTTCACCCTGTACACCTCTGACTTCTGCTACAACTCTGAATTATGCCATATTCAGAAGTTTGCAGATGACACAGCCATCATGGGGTGTATCTGGGATGATCAGGAAGAGGAGTACAGGAGTCTGCTGAGGAACTTTGTCACATGGAGTCACACAAACAACCTGCAACTCAACACCTCAAAGACCAAGGAACTGGTTGTGGACTTCGGGAGGTCCAGAGCAGGTCCACTGCCGGTTCAGATAGAGGGAGAGGAGGTGGAGGTGGTCAACACATACAAGTACCTCGGGCTGTGGGTGGACAACAAACTGGACTGGTCATGCAACACGCAGCACCTGTAGAAAAAAGGCCAAAGCAGACTGTACTTCCTCAGGAGGCTGAGGTCTTTTAACATCTGCAGGAAGCTCCTGATGATGTTTTACCAGTCAGTGGTTGCTGGAGTACTTTTCTATGCTGTGGTGTGCTGGGGGAGCAGCACAGCAAAGAAGGACTCATCCAGGCTAGAAAAACTGATCAGGAAGGCTGGCTCTGTGGTCGGCATGAAGCTGGACACTCTGGTGACAGTGGCAGAGAAAAGGACACTAAAGAAATTGCTGGACATTATGGACAATGCTGGGCATCCTCTGCACATGGCCATAAACAACCAGAGGAGTCTGTTCAGTGACAGGTTGCTTCTCCCAAAGACAAGAACCAACAGACTTAAAAACTCCTTTGTCCCACACGCCATCAAACTGTTTAACTCCTCTCTGGAGGGGAGAGGGAGGGGAAACAGGTGTAGTGCCTTTTCAATGTGCAATACTTTTAATATCCAACGGTGCAATAGACTCACAATACTTGAAATGTTCAATTCCCTTGTATTCTTATTCCTATTTATTCTATTTATCTCTTTTGTATACTCTGTATTTATATGTCTCTGTATTTATATATGTGTATATATGGTATATTTCTGCTCACATTCTGTAACTTCTGTAGGTAGGTGCTGTGCTATTGGAAACCGAATTTCCCGGAGGAACCCACCCGAGGGATTAATAAAGTTCTATCTAATCTAATCTCTAATCTAAGTTGCAGACAGTATATAAAGGGCAGATTTATTAAGTCTAGCTGTGTTCCACCTGCTCCCAGTCTCATACTAAGACTAGCTTTAACACACATAACTTAGAGCATGACTGTCATGTTATCTTTGGGGGAAAAAAAGAATAAAAGTATATTTATTCAAATGTTAAACTATTTATAAAAGAGTTTTCTGCAGTCCGCTTTCTTTTTTGGTTTATACAGATCCAAGTGTCAGACCTGGCATTTTAAAAATTAGACCTTCTTTTTCAGATATAAGCATTTAAATTGTTTAAGAATGTAAAAGTACTAAAGGTGCAGAGTTTAATGACTACCCATAGAAAATTTAAAAAAATATCTGATTCATATTTGGCCGACAGAGAGAGAGCATTAGCAATCAGATTCTGAAACTAGTAAAACAAACCCTCAACTCTTTGACCATGGTACCTTCCCTTAATCAGGCTGTCATGGAAATACGTACTACTGTATTACTACGTAATACTGAAATACATAAAATACTGTCGGTCTGTTTTTACTGATGAACTCGACAGTGTTGTTAAATAAAGGTGTACTCATTACATGAGAGCTACCAAATGTTCTTCTCCAAAAGTTGAATCTGTTCATCTGGACGTAGCGTTTTGTGGGAGAAACGTTTCGTCATCATCCAAGTGACTTCTTCAGTCTCAGCTGACTGCAGGTTTCAATCTTATAAACAGTACATTTGCATAATGACTGAAACCAGCCCACTGAAGGAACAATGGGCTGGGAGGTCAGTTCCTTAATCATAATTATGCAAATTCTCATGATCATTGATCAAAACCCACTGATCAAAGACCACTGATCAATGTCCATGAGTCCCATTCACAGAGAGTTGGGGAATGGCTGCAATCACAGCATTGTAAGATGGTGACAGATGTACCCTTAGGCCCCCTCCTCCATTCAGAGATGGTCTTTCCCTTTTCACGTAAATGGCCTCCTTGACTCCGCCCTCAAACCAGCGTTCCTCCCTGTCCAGGATGTGTACATCCTCATCATTGAAAGAGTGTCCACTGGCCTGTAGGTGTAAATAGACTGCAGAGTCCTGGCCTGACGAGGTAGCTCTTCTGTGTTGTGCCATCCTCTTAGCCAGAGGTTGTTTGGTTTCCCTGATGTATAAATCCTGGCAATCCTCCTGGCACTTAACAGCGTACACTGTGTTACTCTGTTTGTGTTGGGGGACCCGATCCTTGGGGTGGACCAATTTTTGGCGCATCATATTTTGGGGTTTAAAAGCCACAGAGACCCGGTGTTTAGAAAAAATGCATCTCAACTGTTCTGATACTCCTGACACATATGGGATCACTACAGGTTTTCTCTTAGGCAGCGGTTGTCCTTCTCTCCTGGATCGGCTGGAGCTTTCTTTAGGTGTCTTTCCAGCTTTGACAAAAGTCCAGCTGGGATAACCACATTTACTCAGGGCCTTCTTGATGTGATGTTCTTCTGCCTCTCTGGCTGCTGTGTCTGTGGAGATGGTGTTCGCTCTGTGTTGTAGCGTCCTGATGCCACCCAGTTTGTGCTCCAGTGGATGATGAGAGTCAAACCTTAGATACTGATCCGTATGTGTAGGTTTACGGTACACGTCAGCTTTTAGATGTCCCCCATTACTGATGGAAATCTCACATGTATATCTTTCGCCATCTTACAATGCTGTGATTGCAGCCATTCCCCAACTCTCTGTGAATGGTACTCATGGCCATTGATCAGTGGGCTTTGATCAGTGGTTGTTGATCAATGGTCATGAGAATTTGCATAATTATGATTAAGGAACTGACCTCCCAGCCCATTGTTCCTTCAGTGGGCTGGTTTCAGTCATTATGCAAATGTCCTGTTTATAAGATTTGGGGAAACCTGCAGTCAGCTGAGACTGAAGAAGTCACTTGGATGAGTGACGAAACGTTTCTCCCACAAAACGCTACGTCCAGATGAACAGAATCAACTTTTGGAGATTTACTTTCCTGGATGATTGAGAATGCATCAAGACGATAGCAAATGTTCTATTTACTGTCAATCACTTCTGTGCTTTACAAAAATGGCTATTGAGAAATGACAAGAACCTCAAACACCTGCTTGCAAAGAGTAGTAATGTGTTTCTTGATCTCCTTAAAGATTAAAAACAGGATTGGAGTGATGAGGTACATGGTGCTGCATGGCTGCCTCTGGGATGATCTGTACATTGGCTTTCAGAACCGCATCAGCCGAGACCCAGATGTCTACCACCACAAGTACACATATTTTGTCTCATATGTTAGAATCATGTGTAATAGTTAATCCACGACAATGTGAATGGAATACAATAATGACACCTCAATTTGTACTTCTGATTAACTGTTGTGCATTGGTACTGTAAATGTTTCAACCTCTAATCTCCTCTTGTTGGCCTCTAGGTTCTGGACCCACTTCCAGGCAGAGCTACCAGTTTGCAAGCCAGACTGGGACCACTTCCTGCAGCAGGTGACCTCCATCAATGAGCCATACATACCCCGTGATGAGACATCGATAGGAAGTAACTGTGTTGTGTGTTGAATTTTGATTTTCAGCTTATGGATATGAAGTTGGTGATTTTGTGATTTATATTTAATTTAGTGCTCATTTAGTACATGAAATGAGTAATACACTAATAACTGGTTCTAGGTCAAGGGTCATTTTGAATGAAGAAATATAAATATTTCTGCTAGTTTGTCACTAGCAGCTTATGGTCATTGGTTTGTATTGTAATTCCCTTTTAATAGGGTTTGGGTCAGGCACCTTGTCACGCCTGCAGTTAGTGTGGCACGATTTTTAACCGGTAGTAGGAAATTCGATCACATTCCGGTTCTGGCTTCCTTGCATTGGCTTCCCATTGAATTTAGGGTTCGTTTTAAAGTCCTTTTATTGGTTTTTAAATCTTTAAATGGTCTGGCTCCTGTCTACTTATCTGATTTGCTGAAGCCACACGTTCCTCCTTGCTCGCTCCGTTCAGCTGAGCAGCTGTTGCCGTCGGTTCCTAAGTCGCGGCTGAAATGCAGAGGAGACTGAGCGTTTTCAATTGCAGCTCCAATGCTCTGGAATAACCTTCCCCTCCATATTAGACAAGCGTCATCAGTGCAGGTCTTTAAGTCCAGATTAAAAACCTATTGTTATTCCCTGGCTTTTAGCTCTGTAGGTAGGAAACTGACACCTTTCTTATTAATTTTATTGTATTTTTTAATGATTTCATTGCATTTTTAATTTGATAGTTGTTTTGATCTGTGTTGTTCAGCACTTTGGTCTGCCTGGTGTGTTCTTAAAGTGCTATACAAATAAATGATGATGATGATGATGATGATGATGATGATGATGATGATTGGTCTTTAAACACACATCATTTTTGCCACAATTTGGTTTCTGTATGTTATAAAACCATTTGCTTGACTTGCATGATGTATTACATCTTACAAAACCTAAACTGGGAAGAATCTAACAAAACACACACAGGTAGAAATCGGACATAACGAGAGCCAAGGGAAGTGAAACTCAATACATTCACGTAGGACACAGACCTTCAAAGTAAAACAGGAAATGTAACATAGACGCAGACTTGACTAGGGGAGACAGCGCAACTAAAAAACACAGAGAACAATAACAAGGAGACACAGAGGGCAGCTACTAAATACTCAGAAAACTAAAGAGAATACAAGAAAGCCAAACTAAGACACTAGACTAAAGAATAAACTGGGGCAACAAAGAGAACTAAGATCATAATACAAAAACTCAGAGACACAAGAAACTCAAAACACTGGGTCACCGACCCAGGACTGTGACAATTTCAATGTGGAGTGACCGGTAAAGCTTTAAGTAAAGCTTCAGGCGCCAGTTAAATACTGAGACGCTGGTTAAGTGGAGCTTCTGGTCAAGCTGCAGGAAGCGCTTTTAAATTAATATAGGACTCTGTTCTGTTCAACTCTGGTTGGTTGACCAGCAAGGTGGGCGAACCTGGGCACATAGGCCCAGAATTTTGTCGAAATTCGGTAGGAATGACTGGTACCAGGGAAGATGATGTGAAGTTGTGATATGGAAATGTTGAATACTGAGTTATGGAAATGGAAATAATGTATCTTGGCATTTGGTGTCTTTTTGTTATACATATAAACGTGTGAATGTATAAAGGAAGTGTAAAATTGTTTTTTGGATGAATGATCAAAAGTGCATATTGTTTTGAAAGTCTGATAGAAAAGGGTGTGGCGTGTGTGTGAGAAGATCTGTTAAATGAGTGAGTGAAGTGTGCTAAAATGCTGCTGAAAGGACTGTGGGAATTGTGCCGCAGAGCTGAGCTAAAAGAATTGTGATGTGTGTGGAAAAACTCTTAATTGTGCTGAAGATTTGTGCCAAAAGAATTCTGCTAACCACCCTGTGGATTTTGATGTGAAGGATGTCGTTTGGTTAATGCCTGCAAATGCAAAGAGCTGAGTATATTTGTGTGTGTGTGTGTGTGTGTGTGCTGAGGGTGCATTCTTTTTATATTAAAATTAGTAGAGTTACAGAGGGTATATAGAGTGTGAACATAGAATAAGAGTTTCATTAGGCTGTAGAAACAGATGAAAATCCAGTGAAGTGAAGAGTGTGTGTGTGGGTGTGTGTGTGTCTGGCAGGAAGTGAAGCAGGAAGTCTGCAGGCAGTTTGGAGAAGAGAGACCGTGCGAGCAACGGCTGAAATAGAGACGTTTCAAAATGAAAACAGAGGAATTAGAGAATGAATGTGTTAAGAAATAGTAATGAAAATGATATTAAATAAATGTCTTAGTGTGTTAATACAGGTGCCCATGGACTTGGCTCAACCTCGGATGAGTACAGAAAATGATAGATTAACATAATTGGGACGACAAACAGGCCAGGTTTGGCTGAAATTTACAGCTTCACCTCTCATCCTGTCCTTATCCTGAGAAGAAGCTTAAAGGACAGTCAATCTCCTGATGAAGACAGAAGACAGACAGAGCAACACTGTGGACTTAAAGAATTAACAGCAGGCAAAAGACAGTACAACTGACCTAAAGCACTGAAGGGTCCAGCAGCATCTATGAATACCATTGTTAATGGAACATGCGCTCTGAATTACAAGCTGGAAAGTGTACCAGTGACATGACTGTGTGAAAACACTGGATTGGACAGTCTGAGTTTCATATTTGCCATGCTGGGAGTTAAGCGCCAAGAAAAGACTGAAAAGAGGAAGAGAGAATGAACAGAGAAGAAGAAACAGCTGATTTGAAGGACACACAGGCAACTGTAAGAAGAGGGACGAGGACCAGTGAGAGGTGAAGGCTGGATGTGTCAAAGTGAGAGCATAGGAAAATTGGGTTGAAAATTGAGGCTGAACTTGTGGGGTTTAGAAATGTCCAGAACATCGCAACAGAAAGGTAAAAAGAAAAGAAAAAGAGAGAGATAAAGAAATAAATAAACTAATAATTACATAAATGAATAGAAGACACATATACAAATTGTCACATGTGAAATTATTTTTGGAGAGACTCAGGGGCGAGACAGTTTGAATCCACAGCTCAGCGCAAACATGCATGAATTAATCTGATTATAAAAACACCTAGATGCAATGAAGACCAGCTTATACTCAACATTAATCTGAATATAAATACATACATGCAATGAAGACCCACTTACACTCATGAATGTGAATACATGACATAAATGCTAAATGGTGTAGATTTAACACACTTAAAGGCTGAAGCTGAGGAATAACTCCGGAAATTGCACAACAAGAGGCCTTTTGTATTACCAAAAGGCGATCAGATATTAAACTTGAAATTAAAATAGTGAATTGGAAGTGTTTTTGTGCCGATTGAGCAAAAGAAGCGATTACTGTAGAAAGAAAAATAAAAATAATTTAATGTTGTGGTAATGTTTTGAATATGCATTTATCTTGTCAGGGCAACTTCTTGAGATATGGACGCTGGAGCACCTGAGGGCAACCACTAAATATGATGTGGGGAAAATGAACAGAGGGAGTGATTTTTAAGTCTGATTTCAGACCATCCAAGTAGTAGTTAAGCAGGAGTAGGGCAAAACTTTTATGGCCCGAAGTTCTAATTCCCGCAACATATAGTTATGCTAGTAAGCAAAACTTTTCTGTGATTAAGATTTTTGGGGTTTTTGTTTTAGTAATAGGTTAATTCTGCCAGTTAGGTTTGGGTTGTTTTTTTACTTAAATAGAGGGAGTTTCTGAACATGGACATGTCGAGGACGGGGCCCATTATTTTTGTAACAGTGCACTTAGAGAAAATCTGTCAGGTGTCACCCTTACGGTGATGATGTTTTGTGTTTTGATGAGTTAATAATCAGCTCTTTTTTCTCATTTTTGTTATAAGCAGCCATGCAAGATTGAATTAACAGCGCTGTAAAACATTTTTGTGAGAGCAAATATAAGGTGAGCTTTTCCAGATTACAATGGGCTGAGGAGAAGGCTACCTGTGGGACCCAATCAGCGTGTGAGTCCCTGTCTAAAAGGATTGCAGCGAGCCAATCCAGTCCAAAATCGTAAACAATTGTTTTTTCTTTTAAAAATGATTACATGATTTTGCTGGTGATGGAGACTGGAATAGGTTGCGCGTGAGTCTCCAATATCAGCAATATCTCGTGTGAATGTGTGGGAGTGAATGTGTGTGACTGGTGATGTGGACCGAAGTGTTGACTGACTTGACACTGAGACAAAGACTGGACCAAGGTTAGGATGAGTAAATGTTGACAAACAATTCACGACGCCGGTAAGAAAAGGGTGGATGCTTTGCTTTGTTTTGTTTTTGTCAGGGGCAGGAGGAGAGGAGAGACTGGAGGGGAGACTGCAGGTTCACATGAGAGTGTGGAGCTGCAGACTTAACCCTTCGGATGCTAATTTTGGGTTGCTGATGTTTGCTTTAAGAAAATTCTGTTTTATTGGCTGGGTTTAGATAATGGTATCACATTATATTGTTGGGAAAATGCCAAATTCTAAAGGGGAGAAAATTTTTGATATCACTCATGTTACCATTAACCATAACAGGCCAATGTAGAAGTCAATTAAATTTTATAGAGGAAGATAGTCAGAACCAAAGCAATATTTATGAGTTACATAGGGGAATGGTAGACTTGTCACATTCAAAATACAGTTATGGAATAACAAACACTGGTCCAAGTGACCGAGGTTTTTTCCCTTTAAAATAGTAAATTATTAAAAAAAAGAGCACAACCGGTAAGGGCATGTGATAGGACGTGGTAATGCAGGAAAACAAGAGCAAAGTAAAGAAAGCAAACCTATTTTGGTTAGTTCTGATAAATTTAAATTAAAATGTATCATTACACTAAGAGAATGAACATGAAATTAAAACATATGCAAATTTTGTATGAAGTACACGACTGATAACTGGTCTGTCTTAAGTTTTGTTTGTTATAGTTTAAGGAAAGAATATGCACTGCCATACTATCAGATGCCAGTGACGGTGTCATGGTCCTGGGTCATGTGACCCAGTGTTTTGAGTTTTAGTCTATTTTGATGTTTATTGTTTGTTTCGATTCATTAAGTCTTCTAGCCCATTTGTCCTTATGTTGCCCTTGTATTAAGTCTCCCTTGCCCTTCATGTGTTTTTGTCTGTGTGTCTTATGTTGCCAAGTCATGTTGTCGTTTCTGCCATCTTCCCCTGTACTCAGTCTCCCTGGTTCCATGTCTATACGGTTATGTTAAGTTCATGTCATGTCTTATCTCCATGTCTAATCTTCATGTTTCCTGTTTTACTTTGAAAGTCTGTATTCAATGTCAGTGTATTTAGTTTCGCTTCTCCTGTCCTGTCGTTAGGTTCATGTGTGTCAGCTGTGCTCCCATGTGTGGCCACTTCCCCTGATTATCCCTCATGTGTATTTAGTCTCTGTGTTTCATGCAGTCTGTGTCGCGTCGTCTGTGTTCCCACCCTCCATGTTCTCGCAGCCAGTCTGTACAATCTTCGCCATGGTTTTCTGAGTCTCCTTAGTTTATCAGTATCTGTTTCCCAGTTTAGTTTAGGTTCAGTTTAGTCACGCTGTTTCTGCCTTGTTTTCACCAGCCACAATAAAGGCTCGCTTTTGGTTTAAAGTTCACTCCGTATCTTCACTTGTGTTCGCACCTGGGTCCATCACGCACACCACCGCACGGTCTGTCACCTCAGATCGTGACAGTACGACGCGACCATGCCGGACCCAGCGACACAAAAGACAGAGATCGTCCGGACAGTGGAGTCACTATGCAACAAATGGCTGCACTGTTCCAGAGAGGAGGAAAGGGAAGAGTTAGCCCGCCAAGTAGGGGTGTGCGTGTCCATGTTCCCCTGGTTATGGGAGATGCTGCACCCCCTCATCAGTGACTTTCTTGTCTCCACTCTCCGACTCCGCCCGCAGCAGCAGCTGCCCGGTGTGCGTGAACCGTCGCCAGAGCCATGCTGTTGCATTGTTACCCCGTTGCCTCGCGAGCCAGAAGCGGTCAGAGTCGGAACAGTGAGGCTCACTGCCGACACACCGTCGGTTCACGCTTCGCCGGCTTCCGCATCTTCACCACCGTCTGACTGCACTACGCGGCACACGGAGATGCCAGAGGCTATTGACTTCGGTGAGGAGGAGCGGCAGCAGGTGTTATGGGCGTATCGCGAGGACGAGCTCCGTTGGAAGCCCTGGTTCATCCCCGAGAAGGAGCTCTCGCCAGCCGCCCCACCTCGGACCTGCCTCCCGCCCTCGCCGCCTCGATCGGACTACTCGTCTCCTGCTTCCTGCCTAGCACGGATGTGGTCGGAGGATGAGGAGCTGGTCGCCGTGGAGAATCACGTTTTGCCCACGGCCACTTCAAAGAGGAAGCGGCGTTCACGCTGCCGTCGCGCATCGCAACGGCCTGTCTTTCCCCCCACTGAGCAACACGAAGATGCTGTGGAGGGCGTGGATTTCGATCTCGAGGAGCGGCAGCGCGCCGCATGTGCTCGCCTAGAGGAGGAGCTCCGGGGAAAGCCGTGGCTCACCCCTAACTATGAGGAGGTTTTCCACGGTACACGCCTGGCCCTCGGGGGCCCCCGGAGTTGCCAGGAGCTCCCGCCTACCGCTCCGCCAACACTCACCTCCCCAGCCTCTGCGACGCCACAGCAGGCCCCACCGTCTAATTTGACTGGGCCCACAGCCAAGAAAAAGCGGCGTCCGCGTCGCCGTCACACCGCCCAACACTCGGAGGTGAGTGAAACTATTCTGTCACCCCAAGTTACCTCTGAGGGGAGGGTGTGTGAAGTAAATACAGACTTAGCCAGAGATATGGCTAGTGACGAACTATTAACCAAACCACGGTCTAGAGACAGTTCTTCTCAGTCAATCACGAATAATTCACTCATTCCTGCAGTGACCTCAGAATCTGCACATAGACTGAAAGAGACTTCCATTGCTCCTCATGTTAATAGTGGGAGGGAGGTGTTTCCTTTTGTGTCTCTTTCCATGTCTGCAGTCCCGACCAAGTCTGAGCTGCCTATGGCAAAGGTCTTCCTTCCTGAGTCGGCTCTGCTCCTCCACCAGTCACGTAATGAAGGTAATGAAAGCATAACTCAGTCACTGGTGAAGGTCATGTCTGGAAACCATGTTCTAAATAAGGGTTCAGCTGTACCTGAACTGACCGGCTCCCAGGCCACACCCTTCTGCAATGGGCCAACAAGTCTGCCTGTGTCGGAGCCGGACCTCAAGAAATGTGCTTTCCCACCTCTGGGGCCCTCTGCAGTCACAGTGAGCAAGGATAATGCAGAAGTGGCGAACCATGGATTAAAGGGTGACATGGCTAGTGATCCTGTTTTCCCAGCTACACTTGTGTTTAACAAAATGAAAACTGTAAACGCTGATCACGAACTCATGTTAAGTCGTCAAGATGCAAACATAACTGCAGATCATGGTGACCAGGACTGTGTAATGCCACAACATGAATTCTGTCTTCCTGAAGGTAATAAACAGGGCGACTTTGAACTGTTTTGCTCCAGCACTATTACCTCCAATCAGGAGATAGAGGCTGCGATCAGGGTTAATGTGACACCATGTTCTCCTGTCTCTGTGAACTCATTACTAAATAAGATTTCGACCTCGAACAATGTTGTTACCACTCACTCACAGCCTGAAGTGTCACCTGCTTCAGTTAATGGTTCAAGTACTGTTTTGCCTGTATCTGTCTCTCCACTCAACATAGTTGTCTCTCTGAAGCCACAGACCGCTACGGGTGCGGGTTCCAGCAAATGTGTCTGGCCAACATATCACAGTCATGCTACTAACATGCCATTAGTGAGGTCCATACCTGAGTGTTTAATGTTTGTCCAGGAGCCTCACTCTAATGGTCTGTCTTGTTTTTGTGGGTCAGGTGGCAATTCTTGTTTTTCGTATGGCTAAGCCAGCCCTCTGAGTCTTACACTGCCATTGATCAGGTCCAACAAGCTTAGGTTGACTCCTCCTGTGACCACAGAGACTGGGCCATTTCCCTTTAAGCCGGTTAAAACTGATGCAGACTCTGAGAACCTGAAGCTGGCTAGCTCAGAACAGGCGGTCCTTAACACTGCTCACTTCATGGACTCCTGTGCTAAGATGCCTTTACTCCAGTTTGCAGCTCAGCTCCCAGTTCAGTTTGCAGCTCAGCTCCCAGTTCAGTTTGCAGCTCAGCTCCCAGTCCAGTTTGCAGCTCAGCTCCCAGTCCAGTTTGCAGCTCAGCTCCCAGTCCAGTTAGCAGCTCAGCTCCCAGTCCAGTTAGCAGCTCAGCTCCCAGTCCAGTTAGCAGCTCAGCTCCCAGTCCAGTTAGCAGCTCAGCTCCCAGTCCAGTTAGCAGCTCAGCTCCCAGTCCAGTTAGCAGCTCATTTTGTATCTACTGCTGGATGGCTGGGTGTGCCAGCCTGGCACCCCGCAGCATCCCCGCTGCTTCACGCCACGTCAGCTGGAGGGCCCGAGGAGCCCGTCCAGCCCCACGCCTCGTCAGCTGGAGGGCCCGAGGAGCCCGTCCAGCCCCACGCCTCGTCAGCTGGAGGGCCCGAGGAGCCCGTCCAGCCCCAAGCCTCGTCAGCTGGAGGGCCCGAGGAGCCCGTCCAGCCCCAAGCCTCGTCAGCTGGAGGGCCCGAGGAGCCCGTCCAGCCCCACGCCTCGTCAGCTGGAGGGCCCGAGGAGCCCGTCCAGCCCCACGCCTCGTCAGCTGGAGGGCCCGAGGAGCCCGTCCAGCCGCCCGCCACTCCACCACCTGTGGCTCCATTGCCTGCAGCAGCTCCGCCGTCACCTGGTCTGGCTTCTGCTTCGCCTGATCCTGCTGGGGCGTCTGAACAGCCCGTCCGGCTTCCTGCCTTGTCGGGGCCCGCCAAGCCACGTCCAGGCCCGGGGCCCGCCAAGCCACGTCCAGGCCCGGGGCCCGCCAAGCCACGTCCAGGCCCGGGGCCCGCCAAGCCACGTCCAGGCCCGGGGCTCGCCAAGCCACGTCCAGGCCCGGGGCTCGCCAAGCCACGTCCAGGCCCGGGGCTCGCCAAGCCACATCACTGGCCACTTTCCAGGCCGTCAGCTGCACACCACTGCTGTCATGGGCGGCCTCCTGAACCGCTACGCCGCTGCCTTCCGCGCGGCCGGCCCCCTGAACATATGAACTGCGGGCTGTTATGTTGCCGCCCTCCAGGCCGGCCCCCTGATGGAAGACTGTGTAAATCGTTGTGCCCTCGACCTCCGGGTCGGCCCCCTGAACTCATGGATTGTGTGCTGTTGTGTTACGGCCCTCCAGGCCGGCCCCCTGACTTATGTTTGGACTTTTGTCATTCGCTCCGGTGTTTTCCTGTCGGCTGTTTTTGTTTCATGTTCTGGGCCCTCCGTCCTGGTCCCCCGCCGCCCGCCCGGGCTCGGTGGTCCGTTTTTTTTTTGGTTTAGGGCTGTCTGGAGCCAGCCCTTTGAGGGGGGGTGGTGTCATGGTCCTGGGTCATGTGACCCAGTGTTTTGAGTTTTAGTCTATTTTGATGTTTATTGTTTGTTTCGATTCATTAAGTCTTCTAGCCCATTTGTCCTTATGTTGCCCTTGTATTAAGTCTCCCTTGCCCTTCATGTGTTTTTGTCTGTGTGTCTTATGTTGCCAAGTCATGTTGTCGTTTCTGCCATCTTCCCCTGTACTCAGTCTCCCTGGTTCCATGTCTATACGGTTATGTTAAATTCATGTCATGTCTTATCTCCATGTCTAATCTTCATGTTTCCTGTTTTACTTTGAAAGTCTGTATTCAATGTCAGTGTATTTAGTTTCGCTTCTCCTGTCCTGTCGTTAGGTTCATGTGTGTCAGCTGTGCTCCCATGTGTGGCCACTTCCCCTGATTATCCCTCATGTGTATTTAGTCTCTGTGTTTCATGCAGTCTGTGTCGCGTCGTCTGTGTTCCCACCCTCCATGTTCTCGCAGCCAGTCTGTACAATCTTCGCCATGGTTTTCTGAGTCTCCTTAGTTTATCAGTATCTGTTTCCCAGTTTAGTTTAGGTTCAGTTTAGTCACGCTGTTTCTGCCTTGTTTTCACCAGCCACAATAAAGGCTCGCTTTTGGTTTAAAGTTCACTCCGTATCTTCACTTGTGTTCGCACCTGGGTCCATCACGCACACCACCGCACGGTCTGTCACCTCAGATCGTGACAGACGGTTGGGCTCAGTGATTAATCAGGTGAGCTGGATTCATGGCTGAATAAAGACATAAATTCCCCTGATGTGATCAGTGAGGGAAGGACACTGGGGAAAACTGAATTTCAAATGTGAAGTTGATGCTAACACACAGGTTTTGTTTCTAGGTAGTTCTGGGGATGCAGGCTCTGGGTGGAGCCAAGAGTTGAAAAGATCTAACATGATAATTAAACTGATTTTATTCCTTAAAAACAGGTTTGCAGGCCCGGAGCAAATATACTCGAGAGGAGAATTGCTGAGGTTTTCTGAGAAATAATATGACTAACCTTTTTCTTTTAATTTCCTAAGATGTGGTGAAGCATTTTCATTTGACACATGAGAATGTGAAAAAGGGGGGTAAATTTCAGGTTTAATTTGAAATAAGGGGTTCTATGATGATTTTATGACTTTTTGGCTGTTTGATAATTTAGGTATGGTAAAACCTATGCATAAGTAATTGTTTTATGCTTAAGCTTAACTGAGTGAAAATGTTTGATTTCTCTTTGATCTCTTTTAGTAGAATAAGCGGTTATAATCATTTTCTTATACATATTGTAAATGTTCAATGCAATGAAGAGTTAGCATTCAGTCTTTTGAGGGTCATAAGCTTCATCTGGCGGGACTGTCCAGATGATCTATTGTGAAATGTGACAGAGTGCACCAAAAGGTCAATGCATAACACGCTTACAGACACAGACAATATGTAGATTCATTTCTAGGTCAGAGTTAAGACACATTTTGCTTGTAAACTTTTGCACTTGCATAGGAAGAGTTTTTTGGTACAGGATGTACTCATGATATTTCAGAGATAAGCGGGAAGAGAACAAGAACAGGAAACACCTGGAGAGGAAGACGGTGAAGGCGGCTCTTTAAGTGTGTTAAAGGTTGTCAAAAGTGTCGTTTACACAGATAAATAATATTGAGATTAAGTACATATAAATGATAGAGCCCAGAACATGATAGTTTGAACTAACTTTGGATAATTAAGAGAACAGCAGAGAGAGGTGTTTTCGTTTTCTGTCCTTTACATGAGAAGGTTCCAGAACCACAGCAAAACCACGAAGGGGTTGGCAAGAATCCAGGAACCAAGAGAAGGGGCACCCAAAAGAAGCACAGAGCACAGAGAAACCTCTCAGAAGAGTAGTTGTTTAGATTGTAAAAAAGGCCAAAAGTTCGTTAGACAGAGGTTAGAATGTGAGCACAAAGTAATGAAGGGTAATGGGAGGATTAGCTTTAGTAATAGTTGTAGGATTCTATGTTATGACAATTGCCCAAACACTGTGGTCATGCCCGATATGATTTATGATTTACCCATTAAAGGGGGCGAAGGGACAATGAAGTAAACTGTAAGTGTGTGCTTAGAAACCAGGAGTAAGTTTTAAAGAGGAAACGGGTTAAACCATATAGAGACCGTTTCCAAAGATTAATAAAAGTAATCTAGGATCTTTTACTAGGAAAAGCTAATTATATCTGATTGGATTTTAGAGTGAGCATTGAGGGAAGTCAGAAGTGGGGTTAAATTGTGAGTCTGGGGTGAAAAGGGGGTGTTATGAACGAAAGGTAGGACAGCTCACAGCCCGGCGTAAACGCGAGGTGCTGTCTTAAAGCTTGATTTATTTGTTTGATTTATTTGTTGTGGATAGAAGTAATTATGCCACAACAATAAGGGAACATTGAAAATATACAAACCGTTGAGGGGACGGATGTTATACATGGTTGGGCAATTGAAAGGTTTAATTTTTTGGCATGATTTCTTTTGTTATACTTTAGCTATTATTCTCTCATGCAAGTAAACTTAATGGGATGAATTAGGAATTAGTTCATTTCTCAGGAGAGAAATGAAAAGGGGGAATGTTACAAGATAAATATATATTCTTAGTGCTTATTTTCTGTTTATTTTGATTTATAGAGGCCAGAGTAGGAGAACATCAGTTTGAGTACAATGTCACAGAGTACTGACAGGAAACTGCACGCTTTGTGCAGTGAACCGGAAGCGTGGCAGACAGAAAGTGAAACTAACCAGAGTTGTTTTGATTGAAACTGTGTGTGTGACGTATAGCAGAGCTATATATATACGCCTTTGGCTTTTAATGCTTTTAGAACTGTGGGTGCGTGCTCGTGTCTACGGTTCTCCGTTTCCGGAAATGTACAATAAAGATGTTTTTTGAGCTTGACCACACTGAGTCCAGTCTTTCTCTGTCGGCAAAAGAATTCAGAAAAAGAACCGGATTTGATGCATAATAAAAATAATTTTTATTACCCTGTCAGTCTATATTGTGTATTATTTGGGTAATTTTTTTCTAAAAAGATTGAGACGTGCTATATAAACGTTGACAGGGGATTTCTTTAAATCACCCTGCCGTTCTTCAGCTGAGACGTCTGAGTTAGAAAACACTAACACACTGCAGTTCTTTACTCGCGAGGACGGTCACAGAGCGCTCGCACAGGAGACACTCATGGACTCGCGCTTTGTCACCGTCTGCGTTCTTTATTTATACAAGATTGATCTGTGTATGTGTGTGTGTGTGTGTGTGTGTGTGTGTGTGTGTGTGTGTGTGTGTGTTACATAGATAACAACATCACTCCAGTAGCGGGACTTTCCCTTTTCTACATCTGTATGTTCTCGTAAAAGAGCTGAGCTAAATGTTCAGAACAACAGGAAGCGGTTAGTATCTGCATAAGTTCAGCACACAAATTACTAGGTGAAAAGTCATGTAGAAATATGCTTAATGGCAAATAATGAAAGGATACATTTCATGTAGCTGATCACATATATACAATTTTCTCTTGACATTCCGCCCTGTTTATCAGAAGAATGAAATGTACAATAAGCAACTACTTGTCTTTCACATTCTTAGTTACTACATCATTAGCACTTCATCTTCATGAAACAAACAGGAAAAGAAGTCTTCATGATCTTCATCAGTTTGTGATGCATCTGCGTATGCTGTAAATGACAAACTTATCACCTGTGAAATTACAGCTTTTAAACAAGGAATAACTCAAATAAAGAAAACAAAATAAAATCAGGAAAAGTCCAACGACAATCAACAATCTCTTTAAAATCTGAAGTCATGTCTGAAGAATGTACATTATCTGGTATGTAAGTGCAGCATGTGGTGTTGAATAAGACACACAATCCTCCTCTCTCAGCTAGGATCATGTGCAGTGCTACACGATATTGCATTACAACAATTCTGATAGCATCTGTTTCTTGGTTTTGTCCCTCGTTGACCTTGCAGCATGCTTTGAGAAACAAGCCGAATCTATAGTCCAGTATCTCACTTCTGAGAGCATGTTTTCCAACTCCTGCCCACAGGAAGAGTGAGTTGAGTACCTTTTGTCCAATTGTCCAGAGTTTGAATTCTTCAGGTACGTCGGTTTCCCAGATTGAGTCATGTAGTCTGACTGTTGAAGTTGAGCGTTTCTTCCTGGATGAGGATGAGGATGAGGATGTTGTTGTTGTGCACTTTACAAAAGTCACTCTGAAGGTGGTCCGAGATCAGAATTAGTGCACCTGTCCCAGGGTGTTTCCCATATATGGTTGTGTTAATGTGCTCGGCATGTGCGAGCAGACGTAACAGTCTTTCTCTGTGGTTTTGTTAAACACATATCTGTATCAGGCATTTTTCATCCAAGGATGGATGTGATCTTGTGTCATGTCCATTAGGTGTAAGTTGTGGCTCAGCTGCTGTTGGCATCGGCTGGGGTCCTCTAAGGGTGAGCTTTGTAGTCAAGGTAACCATCAGGGTTCCCCTTCACACCTACACCTGGCTGCCTAAAGTTGATCGGATAGAGATTGGAGTGCGGGCTTACCCTACGGGGGCCCCAAGAACGCACTTACCACCCTCACCCCCGAAACAACCAAGCGTAGGCGCTTCCTCCTTGGTGTCGGGGCTTCCCGGGACCTCAACCTTTTTGCAGTGGCTCTGATGTATCCAAGATGGTCTCTCTGCAATTTTACAGGCTGTGGGTGTTGTTAATAACACTTGGTTTCAACCTGCAAGAGACTGGAGAGTCTTACGGCAGTTTATTGTTCAAAACAATATCCTTATTTTCTGGTAGTTTTGCCATCCATTCTTTTCTCTAACGGATTTTTCTAAAGGTTCACTTTTTGCAACTGAGATTGCATCTGCTTTTTACTGCTTTTTTTTCTGTGGTTGGCGCTGCTCTTTGTTCATATTTGCATAATGGATGCAGACATTAATGTGTCTACAGTTTGTTGTTCGGCTAACGTTGCTGCTTGATCTGCAAAGTTATTGCCTTTAGTTATTTCTGATTTATCTGTCTGATGTGCAGCACATTTACACAATGCTAACTGTTTTGGGAATGTAATTACTTCTAATAGTGTCTTTAGAAGATCTCAAAGTGTTGCACAGCTGAAAAAACAAACTGTCTGTCAGTGTACATATTTATATCTTGGCCTGCGTGTGTGAGGATGTCAACGGTTTCGCTTCTACAACTCTGGCAGCTTCCTTTTATGGGCATGTAGTTCCTGTTACACACACACCACAGGCACACATATTTCCTGTTTTTGCAGACTAATCGAACTCTTTGTCGAACTTTCCATATAGCGACAATAAGTGTCCAGCATTTGAGAGTTGTCTCACATGTGTGAGATAAGACAAATTTGCTTATTTTATTTTAAAATTGAAGTCACTGCGTGGGAACTTAGATGATCAAAATGTTGCCTAAAACAATGTCAGCTGACTTCTTTACTGCCTCTGCTGCAGCTGCACAGGCCTGCAAACAACAGAGTCTAATTTGCAGGAGTAAAATGCAAGCGGACGTTGTTTTTCACCAACTGCCTGTGTTAAAACTGCTTTTATGTAACCTGCACCTCCATCTACATGTAAGTAGAAAGGCTATTGTCAAGTTACTGAATGCTTCTTCTGCTGTCTTTTCTTTGTAGATGCAAGACTACATTTTGACTTGAGGCATTTAGGTCATTTCTATATTTTTTTTCAAAGAACTCACACATCTTACATATTTCAAACTTTTAAGTTAGGAAAAAACTTTGCATTGCTTACAGCTCATAGCTCACAGCTCTAAAACTAGGCATTAGTAAACCATATGCCTAATCATTATTTGTCATTGTGATCCACAAGTATGATCACAAATTTTTCAAACCAACAAAACAAACAAACAAAAACAAAAACAAATTGCCGATGGCATGAACGCTTTACACACATGAGTCAGGACACAAAAAGAAAAAAAAAAGGTTGCTGCCAGGAACAAAGCAGAAATGTGAGGAAAAAACTGAGCTCACAGACAGCTGCATGTGTGAGCTTTTAATATGCAGCTTCTGCTCTAAAAGACAAATAAAATAAAAAATAAAAAGTGTGTAACTTGCTCATTAGCTTAGTAGTGTCCACATATTTATTTCTGCTTCTCAAACCTGTAGCTTTAGCTGTTGTATACAGGGTTTGGCTTATTAGTTGTTAGTATAGGATTGCTCTTCATCACAACAAAGTCTCATCTAGGATGACAGGTTTACAAGCAGGTCAAGTGTCTCTATGCACTTGATTAGATTAGGTATTTTCCTTATTTTCTTCATCTCATATATCATTGTACTGAGTTCGAGCAAACCTTAAGCTTGAATCAGACTACTTTTAACAATTATCCACCTCACATCATAACTGACTGAGGTGCCTCTTATTATTTAATATTAATATTATTAATGTTATTATTTTATTTTATTCTTTTTTATAACGGCAATAGTACATTACAATATTTATTAGTATATTAGAATATACTACTATACTACTAATATACAATAGTTTATTATTTTATATTTTATTATGTATCCATCGAGGGCTGGGGGTGATCTGCAGTTTCACCCCTCCCAAGCTGGAGACATCTACCTTTTCACACTCTTTCCTTGGCTGAACAATGACGCAGCCTTAATATACCTTATGCATCTCTCTATTTTATTTAATATGTTTTCGTGTGAATTATCTACTTTCATTCATTCTATTCATTCTGGGCATGGTTATTTAACCAATTTTGTTTCATTTGGTAATGCCAATTTACAGGTTGCTATGCTTCCTATTATTAGTTTGAATATAGTAGAGATAAGCTCTAATTTGATTTAACCTTTTGTTTATTCCACTTTATTCCTAAGAGTATTTATATTCAGTTGGGTCTGTATCCAACTCTTTTTAAACTTCTACTTTGATTTCTAATTTTTCACTTGATAAGGGATTATTATGTTCCTCCTGATATGGGTGAATGTATAGTGGGACATTTTTTTTTCTTAGGATTTCTTCATCTACAAGCACTGATTTTGTGGGCTGATTCCCCATTATCACAGAACTGCAAAGCTTTCTCTGGTACTAGACTCGGCGGTGGGTGCTGACTTGCCCTTCTCAACCTTTCCCCTTAATCACCAGTACTTGAGCTTTTGCAGGATACACAAAGAAAACAATAAAAGAAAAAACAATGGAAGTAGTTCAGCAACGTATTGTGCTGTAAAATCAACTTACTTCCAAAACACATACACAAAACACATATACATACACACAGATAGACATTTGCGCGCTAATTTGTCACGAAGTATTTCACGGCCACTTCTAAAACCACTCTAAACACAGTTCCTTGTGGCGAACTTAAACCTTATTTGTCACGAAGTATTTGACGGCTACTTCTGAAACCAGTCTAAACACAGTTCCTTGTGGCGAACGTAAACCCTATTTCACGCGTTTATTTCTTCAAACCCTTCCGGCGGGTTAGACCAAACAGTGTTTTCTCACCCTCAGTCGTCTTTTGCTGGTTGTTCAGGTCATCTGGCTGGATCCCAACGTCGTGGACCAGAACTATTACACCGGCCTGGACCCGAATTTGTCTTATGTCCCAGGTCTTTCACCTCTACCTGGAGAGGGCTGTCGACAGACTTCAGTGCTGGTTTACCCACGGCGTTAGGATGCAGAAGTCAGACCTTACATTGGAGTCACAGAAACGTGTCTGCTTTTTCCATCGCTAGGCTCGAAGGACCAATTTAAATGACAGGGGATTTCTTTAAATCACCCTGCCGTTCTTCAGCTGAGACGTCTGAGTTAGAAAACACTAACACACTGCAGTTCTTTACTCGCGAGGACGGTCACAGAGCGCTCGCACAGGAGACACTCATGGACTCGCGCTTTGTCACCGTCTGCGTTCTTTATTTATACAAGATTGATCTGTGTATGTGTGTGTGTGTGTGTGTGTGTGTGTGTGTGTGTGTGTGTGTGTGTGTGTTACATAGATAACAACATCACTCCAGTAGCGGGACTTTCCCTTTTCTACATCTGTATGTTCTCGTAAAAGAGCTGAGCTAAATGTTCAGAACAACAGGAAGCGGTTAGTATCTGCATAAGTTCAGCACACAAATTACTAGGTGAAAAGTCATGTAGAAATATGCTTAATGGCAAATAATGAAAGGATACATTTCATGTAGCTGATCACATATATACAATTTTCTCTTGACAAACGTATATTAAGATAGATTAGGAAATAGACCTTTGAAAGGCCAATATGAAGAGGTGGCTTTAATGCTTTAACCCCTAGTCCAAATTAGAGGCGAGGGATATGCTTTTGTAGGCCCACCACCCACAGCAGGTGATGTCGTTGGGTACAATATGTGCCAGGCGGTGGCCAAGGGCAGACCTTAGCAGACTGATCCCCAGCTTCCAAGGCTGGCGACTGGGGCATGAAATGTCACCTATCTGGTGGGGGAAGGAGCCGGAGCTAGTGCGTCAGGCTAAAAGGTACTGGCTAAATATAGTCTGGCTCACCTCAGCGCACATTTTGGGCTCTGGAACCTGTCTTCTTCATGAGGGGCTGGGCTCTTGGTATTAGTGCAGTGTGATACTGCAAATTTTGGTTTCAATCCAATACCAAGTAAATTAAGATCGGTGTTGCTGATACCAATACTGATACTGAAACTTTTTAACTTGTAAAGGGAGCTTAAGTAGGGGAGAGCAGTGTGTCATAAATTATAAGCTGAATTGTTGTACATTTGCCAAATTCTGAACTCATTTAATAAACATGGAAGAACTCTCTTGCGACTTAAAATACTCTTCAAAGGACCTTGGGTCAACTTCTGTTGTTTAAATGTACTATAGACAATAAAGAATTAACCTGACAATATTTGCTTATTTCATTTCAAAAAAGATTTTTTAAAAAGATTTTAAGTTTGGTTAATTGGTGATTCTAAATTGCCCATAGGTGTGAATGTGAATGTTGGTCTGTTTCTATGTGTTAACCTGCAATAGACTGGCGACCTGTTCAGGGTGTACTTCGCCTCTTGCCCTAAAACAGCTGGGATAGGCTCAGTCTAGTCTTGGATAATAGGTACACATACAACTGATGCAAGAACTTGGTCCACATTGTCAGCAATAAGTCAGAGTCATTCCCAGTGGGTGTTGGACTTCGGCAGGGCTGTTCTTTGTCAGCAGTTCTGTTCATAATTTTTATGGAAAGAATTTCTAGCTGTAGCCAAGTGACAGAAGGTTTCCATTTTGTTGCTCTCAGAATATCATCTCTCCCTTTCCCAGATGATGTGGTTCTATTGGTTTCATCAGCTCAAACTGGAGCAGTTCCCAGCCAACTGTGAAGTGGCATGAGTGAGAATCAGCACTTTTAAGTCTGTGGCCTCTCTCTTAGATACTGCATGAAGAGCTCCGTCATATGGGAAGGACTCATGGTTGAAATTTCAAATAGTGCTGTGGACCTCTCTGTCTAGCTGTCCGGAACACCTCCCCTCTCCACCAAGAGCATATTTAAAGCCATCCTATTCTGTACTGTCATCAGTGACAGAGAAGCTAATTGTTCTCACAGACCGGTAATAGCATTTCTGGATAAGTTGGCCAATTTTTGAAGATTATAAAGCAGACGCAATTAATATGGTCCCCATTATTATTAGTGATTATCCAGAACAAAATGGATTCAAACCTGTTTGTGATTGGATTAGCTAATTTATACTCATCAGGCACTGTCATGTCAGGCACTATGTGAGTGGACTTAAAGGCTGGGCTCACAAAGGCAGTTGGAAGTGTTTAATTAAAAAATAAATTATTTAACCTTCGTTTAACCAGGAAGATCCCATTGAGATTAAACACATTTTAAACCTTTTCAAGGGAGACCTGACCAAGATAGGCAGCAGCAAGTGTCTCACAGTTACACAAATTACACAACTAAACACAGGTAACAACAACACACACATGCAAAAAAATAAATATAAATAAGAAAATAAACTAAAATTCCATTAAAATGACAAGCAATCTAATTGAAACAGTTGCATGATATGGAATTGGCCTCAAGGATTCTTAGTTTTCATTTAAAAGCACTTAATGAAATGAATTCTGTCATTTTCCAGTTTTTCTGCAACTTGTTCCAAGCCAATGATGCTAAATTGACAAAAGCTCTTTTAGTTCAGTTTGGGCAAATGGAACAGAAAGCAACAAGTAGCCTTGCGGACAAAGAGAATAACAACCAGCATGTTTCATTGCAGGCAGGGAACATATAGTCAGGCCCATAATTATTCATACCTCTGGCAAATTTTTACTTAAAGTTACTTTTATTCAACCAGCAGGTTTTTGAAGATGATGCTCAGGATTTTCTACAAGGTTGATAAACTGATCCGCAAGACAATTAAAGTTGTGGGGACGGAACTGGACTTCTTTAAGGTGGTGTCTGAGAAGTGGATGTTGTCTAAAATAAGGACAGTGCTAACCCCTAACCCCCCTCCTACCCACTCCATCACATGCTGGCTAGTCACAGGAGCACATTCAGTGAGAGACTGAGATTACCAAAAAGCATCACTCAGCTACACAGGAAATCAGTCCTGCCTCTCTCTGTACACCTCCTCCATCTTATAATGCACAGTACACCCTGCAACAGTAACATAACTTAACATAACTAATTGTCTGTCCTGAATCAGTCTTATTAGGTAATGTTCAAATAATTTTATCATTCCAGTGTTTTCAGTGTGGGAGAAAGTACTCAGGGCCTTCAAGTTACACACTATGAAAGGCAGCAACAAGTTTAATATTCAGAAACCTAAAGTATGTATCAGCAGCAGAATAGAGCTAAAAATAAATGTTTGTTTCAGTTCTATGAAGCTTTGAGTATTTTGGATTAGTAGTACTGCTGTGTTTGTTGCATCATATTGCTGTAATTGTTTATATGCTTTATATATTCTGAGGTAAGTTGATCTATAGTGTTACATCATATTCTATAAGGATGTTATGTGTTTGTATACTTTCTGCCCAGTTTGACCCATTTAGCAGAAGTCAGCCTGTTTAAGGCTCTGATATCTATTCTGTATGACTTAAAGCAGTTATGACATGGTCTGATTTTCTCACCCAATAAAGGAATATTTAATATATCAGTCTACTCTTCATTGTATCAAAAACAGTTTTCACAGCTCGTACATTTTCTTTTTACACATATATGTAAGCATTGAGCCAAATTTAATAATGCCAACATATTAAATGAACAATATTTGTCTCTTATATATAGTACATCTATATATACACTGTCAAAGATACTTGTCTTTGAGTGAAGATTTAAGGTGATAGGAAATATAAATAACTGCAACTTGAATGTTTGACACAGAGTTCAGGCTCACTGCTGTAATATATCATATTAATCTGACAATAACTATAATATTGGCCATATTATATTTACATTACCAAAGTGAGATGACTTTAGTCTCATGAACAACATTAGCTAATTGTTGTTTACTAACTAATCTTGAAATGACTGTTCAGTACAGAAATGAAGCCCAACAATCATGTTTTTACAGTCCCGTGGTCTCAGCCTCAACTAATCAAAGTGATGTCATAAAAAAAGGAACTACCAAAAAAACATTTTTCTCCTTCATTTCTGTCAAACAAAGCTGTATGAAACATTTCTTTCGGTTAGTATCATGGTTGCTAGGCAACCTGAACAGCGCAACGAAAGCCAGATCGTCCCATTTCACAAGCCTCTCACTTCCGCACTTCTCGTGCTTCCTAGTACACGCCGTACCTAGTACGCGCAGTTCGCGTACTAGGTACGGCGCGTACTCCGAAGCGTGTGGTCGCTGGTTTGGGACACAGCCAGAGTCAGAAGAAACGTGTTGCTATGACTGATCGGAGGCAAATTTCATTTCAAAAGACTACCTAGTGGAAGTCTTGATAAAAGCATGGTTTTGTGCAAACTGTGCAAAAAGGAGTTTGCATATCACCGAAGCACTTCAACCTTACACTGTTAGCCTTTGCAGTAATTTCCATAGCTTAGTACTGCAAAATTAATAGTAAAAAACTCTAAAGGATATTAGCAGTTTAGTACTGTAATTTCCATGTCATTGTGGGAAAATTCCATGAGATTACATTATTTTTACGGTAACTCACTGTACTCATGGAAACAGCTGTAAAATACAGCAAATGTAACAATTGGTGATGTTACTGAGATTACACTATTACACCATCTGGATTTCTGTTGTTTTCTACTGTAGATCTAAGAGTAATTACTTAAATCCTCATTCAGAGTGTATTACTATAAAATGCAATTCATTGTGAGAGTAGTATAACATATAAACTACAATATACAGCATCATTTCTAACTTAAGGAGTAAGTTGCAGCTACACTAAAACGGAATTTCTTGAATTGAACCTCATATATTAATGCAGTGGTTCCCAAACTTTTTTTGCTAGGCTCCCCTTTGTTTCACAAGAAAAATGTTCGCGCGGTGGGGGGGGGATGTGTTTATGCGTGTGTTTGTGCACACGCACAAACACATCCTCCAACCACACACACTCATATTTTGCTCCATTGCGGTTTATTACACACCTCAAAAATTTAGTAAACCATTAAGCAAATACAAGTAATCTGCAATAAATTACAGGTAGTAATAAAATAAACTACTAACACCTTTACGCTGCGTCCACACCTACACGGGTATTTTTGAAAACACAGCTGTTTCTATGCGTTTGGACCTTTCGTCCACAAATAAACGGCGTTTCGTATCACCGAAAACGGAGATTTTTAAAAACTCCTTTTTTGCGTTTACGTGTAGACGAGGAATACAGAGTTCGTCACGCAACGTCAAAGGTGTGTGCCTTTTTTCACGTTTACATGAGATGAATTGCAGAATGGCAGATAGAGACAAAATACTGTTAATCTGACTATCTGCAGGTTTTACATGCTTACATACACACACGCAGTTACTGTCCCTCCATTTAGAAAGGCAGAGGCATCACGGTGTGATTATTTTACGTGTAGTTGTTTTTTTTTCCTGTGTAATAATATTCAACATTGCTATCAATACATTTTTCAAAAAATGCCTCTCTGTGGAAATGGGTTTAAAAACATAAACAGCTGTGGGATACTGTTAGTCCGTGATTTGAACCGGGGAACAAATCATGGCAGGATCAGCCTGATATTATTTGTATCCCACTGTAACTTTACTGTATAAAGAGCAAACATCTCCAAAATGTCAGGAGTAGTTAGTCATTACAAGAAGTGTTTGTGAACTAAAAATCAAGAATGTGGGATACTGTTTGTCCGTGATTTGAACAGCCCAGCGCGTGCAGGTGAAGCCAAAGGGAAGATATGCTTCACCATATTTTCTAGTCTTTGGCTTAGAATGAATTTGGCTTGGAAACATATTCAGCTATGCTTCATCTCCTGCTTTGCGTTTATGTGGCGCCCCGTGCTAGCAGTGTCCAAGCGTTTTGTTTTTTTTCCCTTTTCTGCTGGCACAGTCTCTGCGCACAGAAAATCTGCGTTGCGCACAAAAAAAAAAAATCTAACCTGAATTGAAATTAAAATTAAAACTTTAACAATTTTGTTTTGCAGTGTTAGTCAGTAAGTGACTGGCTGCTCCAGTATGGGATTAGAACGATGCCACCTTATCCCATAGTCCAGCCAATGATGCGATTCACATTCGTATATACGCAGCTAATCAACGTGGTTGACAGGCTATGACAGCGTCCTTATGTGCCGACACCGGTGTTTTAGCTAGCAAAGCGGCGTGGCTGATGTGGAGTGAAGCCACGTTGATGACAACGTGTACAACCATTGGAGATGTGAGCAGGACAGACGGAACAACTGACGGAAAAAGTGTGGACTTTATACCAGTTTTTAAATTGTGTTGATAGGCCACGTAAAACCAGAGTTATGATAAAAATATTTGCAATGTTTGGTTTTCTTCCTGATTACTATCGTTGTTTATATTTACTGTGGAAAGAAATGGTAAAAACGGTGTTTTATAAGGAAAACGCTCGAAAGCACTCTCCACCTGTGAGCAAAAACAGCCCCCTCCCCCACCCTTTCCTATTGGTCGAAAAATGTACCATGTCGACCAATCAAAACATGGCATTTAGTTGTTAAGAAACGGGGAGGAAGTTTTAGGAGTGACGGTGGTGTTTGAGATGTGAGAGATTTGCGACGTTTAGCGCAAATCTTGTGTAGTTAGTGTGTAGTGTAGTCAGTAGTTTTGTTGTGTGTGTCAGAACAATGAGGCGACTGCTGAATGTTACAGGTGTTACAGGAGTGATACATCTCCTGTTGTCAGGCCTGCAGGGATCAGGCTGTTGTTCTCCTTTATCTCATAGTGGACAGAAATAATTTTTTGGAGTGGCACAAATAATTTGTGTGGCATCAAATTTGATGCAGAACACCTGATTGTTCTGTAAATATTTTGAAATGTTTGTTTAAAAAACGCCTTGGCTGCATTTTTAGGTAAACAGCTGCAAAAAACTTTGTTGTTTGCAAAACTCATTAACTTTTTAAAGAAGTACCTATATAATTAATTGCCCAACATTGGTCATTATATGCTGTATTTTGCAGACAGAGTTACAGGACTCTCTCCCAGACCACAGACTCAGACTCATAATACAAGTCAGCTTTATAAAAAAAAAGAAAAAAAAGAAGAAAGTTGTGTTTTCAAAATTGGAGTTCAAGTTATTTTTACTTCCAATAGTGTTAGTCTAACATAAATGCTGTAATTTGATTCTTTTAATAAACCATGTAACTTGGATGGATTCGATGCTGGCGTGACCACAGTGCACACGTCTGCTGTTGCTCACAGTGGTCCAAGGGACCGCTCAGGGAGTTTGTGTGTTCGCTCAGACACATGAAAAATTAGAGGGAACATTGATTGCAAGTTGCCCTGTTGCCATCCGTTCTCGTAAAATATTAACCAAACTTTTGAGCGTTTGAGCCGCCATGTTTCCTGCCAGGTAAATGACACTCCGCTATGTGGTGATGTCATTCGGGGCGACTGGAATTGATAAAGTAATCGTTTGCAAAAATGGCAAACAATTCCAAGGAATTGAAACAGTGGGAACCGGTTCTCAACAAGAACCGGTTTTCGATACCCATCCCTAATTATAAGTATACTTTAAAAACTAGAAAACAAGCAAGTATACCTTTAGTTTACTTTGTATGTATTTTCTTGATTTTTTAGACCAAATTACATTTAAGCGTACTTTAAGTACAGTTAGAAGTATACAGAAAAGTATAAGTACATTTAGTCTATACTTGTAGTATAGTAGTGCTAGTAGTATACTATATAGTATGTAGTTTACTTGAAGTGTACCTGAAGTATACTTCAGGTATAGTACATAGAAGTACAAATAAATACCCAGCATGCATTGCAGTGCTTTAACTGTGAAATTAAAACAACTATGAAACAAATGATTGATGTTTTAAAACAAGAATCTGTCAAAAATTCTTGTGTAATGTATTTTACCTTTTGAACAGAGTAAGTGGGGTAAATCATTAATTAAAAAATTGAAATTGTTCAAACCGTGAGTGAAAAGGGTCAATAGTTAATAAACCTCAACTCTCAAATCATTTTCTCACCTGTTTACAATATAGTTCTGGTACTTGAGCTATGAGTCTAGTTCTCTGCAAAGGAAGCCTTCTGATAGTTGGAACTGTTATCTGTCTGGGGAATGAAAGGATTTGTTACATGTGAAAAATAAGTTTCAACTGCATTTTAATTACTGTTTCAATCAGAAGTATCTCAAATATAAACTAAAAAGTAAATTAATAGTATACTTCTAAGGTTAGTATTGTGTTAGAGTAGAGTATATTTTAAGTATAATCTTATAGACTGGAAAGGACATTATGCTAGTATATTTATGGTGAACAAAAAGTACATCGAAAAGTTAATTTCAAGTATACTTTTATGTACTAAAACGGGGGCCAATATAGTCCCAAGAAGCATTATTAGTATACGTACTAGGTAACGTATACGAAGTATACTTCGTGATATGAACTTAAAGTATACTTATTTTTTGTATGGCTAGCAACAAAGACTAATTGTTACATTTAGAGTAATGTTTAAAAATGACTTCATTTAGCAGGGTGTTGCTTTTTTCTCTTCTTATTCTTTCTTATACTGGAACTTCATTTCTTTTGTATAAGGTGGTACTTTTTAAGACACCTCTGCCTAACTACAGTGAACTAACCAAAAGTCTCAGAATATGCTCTGGTGGTCATTTTACACAAGTTCAGGTGTCACATCCATGAAACCTAGACCACTAACCAGCATCAGTCCTACAACTTCACTCTCAAAATTAATAAATTCTGGGACAAGCAGAAACTGTATTTTTAGCGGTGCATTTTGTGGCAGGCCAGACTGCTATTAAATGCACTCTCCTAAAGAAATAATTCCTTTGTAGCACCACTTTGTCTTGGTTCAGAAGAGATGTCCTGGATTTACATGATAATGTAACACGGGTGTTTATGTTTGTTTATGTTTGTTTATGTTTAGCGCGTTGGGTTGTGTTGTTAAAGCGATTGTTACGTTTTTAAAGCGTTAGAGAGGAGCGGTGCTTCAAAGGATAGTTGCAGATTTCTGTCAGAATCTGCAGATTATACAGTACAAATAAACTGTTCATGTTTCTCCAACGTTGTCTTCCCAACAGTTTCACTAACATCTATATGGTATGGCCAGGAAGCGTTCGCGATGTCTTCTCGGGCGCTTCTCCGGCGCTGATAATTGGCGTGTGTCTTGTGTCAGTGACGTAAAAGACGGATTTAATGCGACATGACCATTCAAACAGCAGTCGCTTTCTAAAACATCAGACATGTATCGGATTCAGTACCACATACGAAAATGACCCAGATCGGATTTTAAAAAATATCGGATTTGTGCCGTTCACACTGTCATACCATGATTGGATATGGGTCACATAGGGTCAAAAAAGTCGAATTTGATGCACCTGTGCCTGCAGTGTAAATGTAGCCTAAGACGCAATTCAGACTCAAACAAAGCTGCAAAGCAGGAGAACAACATGACCATCAACTATTCTGTCAAGTTCGGTCTGGTTACCTCAGCTGTCAAGTTCCTGGATGTGGGCATGCTGCATTAAACTTTACAACTCTTTGTGCCCATCTCAGATTTCACATCAAAGATGGGAAAAAAGTATTATGTCCATGTGAAGATTGCTCTAAATACTTCAGTGTCCGAACATCATTTTCCAGCCATATTTCTCGGAAACACAAGTAGGCAGTTCAGCAATCAAGGCAACAAGAAATTGGGAAATTTGCCATAATACAAGGACAGGACACAGTTAGTCTATTAGAAAACAGTTGGCTTTGTGTAATTTAAAAATGCAGGGTAAATGCCCTTGCCAACCAGCACTATACAGAGCATCATAGGGGAATTTCAGGATCTTCGCAGCTGTGCAATGCATAATGTTCTTGCAATACTGTCTGACAAACTGTCTTCATTTAATATTCCACAACCAGAAGTGGACAAAATCAATCAAGAACTTTTTTCATAGAGGACTATATATATCTGAGACACAGTAGGTTTCCTGACAAAGCTTTAAAAGCAAAACATCACTATTTGTTACATTATGCAGAGCTTATCCTTCACTTTGGACTAGACTGCAGAGTCCTGGCCTGACGAGGTAGCTCTTCTGTGCTGTGCCATCCACTTCGCCAGAGGTTGTTTGGTTTCCCCGATGTATAAATCCTGGCAATCCTCCTGCACTTAACAACGTACACCATGTTACTCTGTTTGTGTCGGGGGACCCGATCCTTGGGGTGGCCCAGTTTTTGGTGCAGCGTGTTTTGGGGTTTAAAAGCCACAGAAACCTAGTGTTTAGAAAAATATGCGTCTCAGCTGCTCCGATACTCCTGACACATATGGGCTCACTACAGGTTTTCGCTTAGGCAGCGGTTGTCCTTCTCTCCTGGATCGACTGGAGCTTTCTTTAGGTGCCTTTCCAGCTTTGACAAAAGTCCAGCTGGGATAACCACATTTACTCAGGGCCTTCTTGATGTGATGTTCTTCTGCCTCTCTGGCCGCTGTGTCAGTGGGGATGGTGTTCGCTCTGTGTTGTAGCGTCCTGATGACACCCAGTTTGTGCTCCAGTGGATGATGAGAGTCAAACCTTAGATACTGATCCATATGTGTAGGTTTACGGTACACGTCAGCTTTTAGATGTCCCCCATTACTGATGGAAATCTCACAGTCTAAAAAGGCTAACCTGCCACTTTTCATATCCTCCCTGGTGAATTTGATGTGTCGGTCCACTGAGTTAATGTGATCCGTGAAATGTAGTACGTCCTGAGATTTGATTTTCACCCAGGTGTCATCCACATATCTGAACCAATGGCTTGGTGGTGTTCCAGGGTAGGATAGCAAAGCCCTCTTTTCCACTTCTTCCATGTACAAATTGGCCACAATGGGTGAAACTGGGGAGCCCATGGCACACCTATGTTTCTGCCTGTAGAACTGACCCTTGTATGTGAAGTAGGTGGAATGAAGACACAGTTCAAACACACTTGGTCGATGCTGAGAGTGGTCCTGTTGCTGAGGTTGGGGTCATCCTGTAATCTCTTACGGACTACCTCCAACGCTTCCGTGACTGGGATGCAAGTGAAGAGAGATGTAACGTTGTACGAGACCATGGTTTCATCTGCCTCCATAATGACATCTCTCACCTTCTCAACAAAATCCAGGGTGTTCTGGATGTGGTGTTCAGAGCTGCCCACCAGCGGGTTGAGGATCGAAGCCAGAAACTTGGAGATGTTATAGGTGACAGAGTTGATCATGCAGACAATCGGTCTTAAAGGTGCACCCTGTTTATGTATTTTCAGTAAACCACACAGACTTGGTGTAGACTCCCCTGGGTATAGCCTGTGGTATGAGGTCCGGTCAATAGCCTTGTCTTGTTCTAACTGCTTCAGATAGTCTATCACCCTCTTCCTGTAGCCACTCCCTGGGTCTCGTTTCAGGGGCTCATAAGTAATTTTCATCACTGAGTAGTGACAAAATTTTCTCATGATAGTCTTTCTGGTTTAGCAAAACTGTGCACCTACCTTTGTCTGCCGGAAGGATGATAATGTTGTTGTCATCACTAAGTGATGTGAGTGCCTTCCTCTCCTCCATGGTGATGGGGGCTTTGCATTGCTGAGACAGGCCGAAACTTTCGTCCGTAGTTGCTCTGCTTCCACTTCTGCAATATTGTTGTTACGAATTGCTGTGATTACAATCATCATCTTTACAACGCTGTCATTCAAGAAGCTGTGGCAAAAGCAGGCTGCACTAACCAGACCACTTTGGATATGTCAGCAGTTGTCTACAAAGGTACCAAGTATGTCAAAGGCTATGTTTCCATTGTAGATGACACTGATGATGGCTTGGTTTTTGGGAAGATAGCTGTGATACTTGTTAACAGAAAGAAGTGTGTGTGTAAATGCTGACAGTCTGATGGATTATTTCCCACTACCACTTTATAACATGGCAGGCCTTTTTGTTGTCTCCCTACACTATTCAGTTTCCTCTTAATTCTTTTTCAGGGATGGAAATTGAAGAGGAACTCACAAGCCTCCTGCCGTCACTAGACAGAGAGAAAATAATCTGCATTGTAGAACATCTGACGGACGTTATTGGTGTACAACAAAAAAGTGACCTTTTGTTTGTGGAGGCGGAAGATCTCAAACCCTTTCTCACACCAATTCAAATACGTAAACTACTTCTTGCATTTAAAGGAGGTTTGTGTAAGTTCTGTACAACTCACAGACTCATAGACTTGAGTCTATGATTTGAAGGTCACTGATAGACTCATATGTCACTGATTAGCTTTTTTTTCTTCACCACACCATTCTACACATGTACTTTGACAGTATAATATTGAAAAGCTTTTTGGGGCTCACATTGTCTGGTAGTTAATTAACATGGAAAACATAAACAAAAGTAGACATTGAATCTAACACCATTAACCTTTCATTGGTAGTGGTAGGACTAAGGGTGGAAATTGTGACAAACTGTAAAATATAGTGTATTTTTCAATGTGTTTTTCAACTTTTCAATGCAAGACCTTGAGTTTGTAGTTCTTTTGCAGTCCTGGGATTGATTCTTTTCATCTTCAGACAAGGTCCCCCAAAACTGCCTTTCTGTTACTACTCAATCAATCAATCAATCAATCAATCAATCAATCAATCAAAGCACAGCAGGTTGCCCTGCAGTGAAATGGGACCCCCCCCCCGACCTTACACACACAACACAGACATTACATGGGGATACAAGTCGGAGATTGGTAGCGTTAGAGAAAAAAAACATTGAAATGTACATTACAATGGGAAAGTACAAGAGGAAAAAAAGAGACCCCTACTCATGCTGTGCTTCCATGGTAGGACAGCATGAGAACAGGAAACAAAAAAACTCCTCTGCACAAAAAAGCACATAGATGTTCACAGCACAACATTGTGAAGACATGACAAGCCACAGGGTGGGGTGGGGGTTGAGGAGTGATCCGAAGCGAACACAGCAGCCGCCCTGCACAGCACTATCATTCCAGCGCGGCACATAGACCCGCCGTGTTCCCCCGCAGGAAACAAGCATAGAAGGTGTTTGGAAAGGGAGGGGGGGATGAGTGTGTGCTTATCAGTGTAAGTGTATGTGTGTGCGTGTCCATAGTTCAGCTGAGACAGTGTCCTTCGCCCTGCCAGGCTAAGTAAACAGTCTACCAGCCAACCCAGGTGGCCTTGCATGGGATGGGAAGGAACAGTCAAAACACAGTCGTTATCAGGGAGTTTTTGTTCGGCTCCAGCCTTGAGCCCACAGCTGGCGCCGGAGGGGTAACCGCATTATGATGGCGATTTTCTTTTCCAACAACTCATGAGAATTTTGAGCTGTTTTTTAGCACTCCGACACTGGTCTCGCCATCTCCCGTTGGATAGCTGCCAGTTTCTCCATGATGTTATTTACCTTCAATTCCGTGGTCTTGTCACTCTTTTGCTCACAGAGCAGATTCTGAGACCTCACGACCGCAGCCAACTGATCCGTGATGTATTCCAGCTTCCGCCCATAGGTGTTGATTTGAGCGGATTCTTCCCTGATGTGTCCCAATATCCGCTCAGAGATGTTATTCTGAGTATTCACTGCAGCCGCAATCGCCTCCTAGCTCTTAATCATGCTCCTGTCCGTGAGCCCTTTCTGAGAAGCCGCACCTCGTCCCGTCAATTCAATCTCAGCGGGCAGCTTTGTGGGGATTTGAACAGCTGGTTCCGCTTTCTTAATTCTCCGATAAGCCAGGGCCAAGCCAGCTCCAATCAGCAAGAACCCTGTTATCATGGTTCCGAATAGGTAGATGTCTTCGGCATTCTTGATCGACAGTCCCGCCAGGCACATGATCCTCCATTGCTGCCACCCGTCCATCGTGTATCCGGCAGGGAAAGTCCCTCCAGGGCACTCGGGCTCTCCCGAGCCCAGACTTCTCGTTGAGAAAAGGGTGTCAATAGCATTCAATCCTAATTGCAGGGTTCATCTTTTAGTGAGGACATATTACAAGAGGAGACAGAGCTCATTCAGAGGACAGGAGAACTATGGTTAGAATTGTTGTGGAGGCCATGCAAGTTCTCTGCAGAAACCCTAAACATGCATCTTGTGAAGAGGTTGCTAAGATCATTGTAAACAGATACCCTCAAACATTTGCAGATTTTACTGAAAAGAGAGAAAGACTGGGTTGTGGACATTATTCATTACTAAGAAGCATCAAATCTAGAGTTGAACATGTTAATCGAGATAATACAACACATAGACTTCGTCAAACAAAGAGAAGCAGGAATGAGGAAGACTGCAGTCCCAACAGTAATGCAACCTCACCTAAAAAAGTTAGATGCCTTGTTGATAGCTATGGTTGTATTAATTGGCAGCCAGTTGAACTTCCTGAGGGGGAAACGCCAACTTCTTTAGAGGAAAAGTAAGACATCCTATTAACAATTTTTAATTCACAAGGACCTTGAGCTGTGGAGAGACCTGATGTGGATGACTTCATGTGCCTCACATATATTTCTCAGCGGCAGCTTATTAAAAGCTGTCCCTCACTTTCAGTAGCTTAAATTCAGGAGCAGTGGCCATTCTTGTTTACTCGGAAGGGTCTTTCGAACTACTTTCATAAACTCACAGGTAATGATATCAGTGAGCGCTTAAGTCAGGCCCTCATAACCAAAGGCAGAAGGATTGTTAACTATTGCTCCAGCCAGAAGCTCAAATGGAACCTTGGTATAAGGACACTTCTCCAGCAGATAAAAAGTGAGGAGGTTTTGACCAACAACAAGGTTGGCACAGCAGCCATACTTCTCATGATGAAGTATTACAAGGAAAATGAAGATTCCCTCTTTGTCTTAGCAGATGTAAGCTCCTTTCATACAGCTCTATGTTTAATGCTGTTGCATGGTGTCCTGTTTTTTTTTTTTTTTTTGTTACATAAAATGTCTTGGTCCTTTATCTGGCAGGAAACATCTACCAGGATGGCCCTTGAAGCAGAGAGCAACCTGCCAATCACCCCAAGGCTAATTATGCTTGGTAAGAAGTCATTTATTGATTAGACCATAATACAATTTCTCTTTGGCACAGGAGCTTTTCGTGGAGACAGATATCCAGTCTCTGTTTATTTAGCTCAGATTTCTGTGATTTCCTTTATAAACCAAGATTGTTGGACATGTGCCTCGGTGAATCCAGCAAAGTAACAATATCAAATTTTACATTACATATTACTGATCAACATGGTAGTCTAGCTACACTAACAGCAGAAATACTGAAGTCAATACTGTAAAGTTTAACAGCAGCACAAACTATAAACTCCAAAATAACCATACAGTTGATGGAACTCCGGTAATTTAATTGGGCTGACTCTTTGTTAGGTGTGTTTAATGTGCAGAATAATTCCCAATTATGTACAATTATAATATGTTAACATGGACTACTTAAGGCCATTAATAATTAACTGTACGTAGCTATTTGCTTTATGATTATGTAGACAGTGTGAAGAAGTGAAGTATTGAAATTATTTTGTGTTGCACAATGACAATGTTGCCCCTATACATTTAAGGACAAAGTTTAATGACCGCCACCTGCTGGATGGTGAGTGCAGAGGGACGTGTAATTATTGAGCTGGACAAAGAGAACACCTTTGCTGATGCGATGTCAGTCTTTGGTTCATTCTATGTATTGAACCTGGAATACCAGGAGTCAGTGTGTGCAACATTGGAACAAATTCAAAGGTATGTTTGAACAGTTAGCTAATTGTGATAGATGATGAATAAATTATCCCTAAGTAGATCATTTTTTTCACATCACAACTCAATGTTACTGTATGTTACTATTTATTGTGGCATGCTTTAAGGTTTTTTGTAAGGATAAACCCTGAAGAAGGAACAAAATGTACATCCAAGGTTGGGACAAGCAGAATGACTGGGACAACTGTGAAGCGAAAGGTTGTTCACATTAACCCTCATGTCACAACTTTCCTCCAGTGGCTTACTGAATTTGAGTGGAAAACTTCAAATTAGGTAACTGTTGTTGCCATTTATAGTGAATTTCTTGTATAATTAAGGGGAACAATGTGTTGTTACCTGTCTCCACAGATGGTCCATGGCCCATGCGTTCTGGACATTTACACGAGTCGAAGAACAATGAACACAAGCTCTTTCGCCATCTTGCAAGAAGCTGTCACTGTCCAATAGATTTTTTGAGTGCAACAGTTTGGATTTTTTTTTCCTTCTTTTACCCGTTTGTTAAAATTTATTTCAGGTACTTACACTTTTATTGTCACATGTATTGGCTCACCCTACAAAACAATGAACTCAGTCCACAAAGCAAGGTCAGAGTTCAGTGCAGGTCAGTCAAGTTCCTTCACACCACATATGCTCATCCATGTCCTTGTGGACTCTGCTTTGTACATTGATTTGGTGGTGTGAGCCAGTATTTTGGACAAAGTGTATATAGAGGCAGAAGTGTGGGGCTTGATGTTCTATTCATTTCAATTCAGTTTATTTGTATGGTGCCAACAAAATGAATGCCAAGGCACTTCACAATGTAGGTTTAAGACCCTACAAAATATAACTAAGAAAACTCATCACTTGAGCATATGTTGTCTGTTATGATATGGATATGACATAATATCCTTATTGTTTGTACAACCATCTGAGAAAATACATGGGTTAAATGGTTTAGTAAAAACAAGTGCTTCCTCAATCAAAATATGTTTTCAGTTCTTTTCAGTTTTTGATTTTGGAAATGTGTATTTCTGCAGAGGAAAATCAGAACAGAAATAAAAAGCGGTGTAAGTGGTGACCATGAATTATATTTTTTATGTGTGTGTGTGTGTGTGTGGATATATATATACATATATATACATATATACATATATGTATATATATATATGTATATATATGTATAAAATAAAAAAATATATAAATAAATAATGCATTTTTAATTTTTTTTGGAACCCTCCAGTCTCTTATGGTATTTTACTGTTTCCTGAAATCACGGTAAATTACGACCTGTTAAACAGTAATTGACCGCCTGTAGGAACACGGTATCCTCTAGCAGAGATGAATATTTTTGGTACTGATGATGCGTGATAACGGTAAGTTATTGGTAAATATATTGCAGTATATTACCTTGCAACGGGCTTACAGTGACATACCATGAATAAACGGTAGTATACCAATTTCTTAATCACAGTATGATGTTACTTTGTTGACGTAATTTACGACATAACGGTATCTCGCTGCCGCCACAGTCGCCAGTGGGATTCCGATTTCTTCGCCGATTTCAACTATTGCGGGTCATTTTTGGATCGTAACTCCTGCGATAAACGAGGGACCACTGTAAATAAAAAACAAATGCTTACCTTGGCTGAAGTACAGGCGCAAAGGCTCCTTTAGTCAGTAGTTTATAACCCAGAGTCATCGAGAAAGACCGAGGGGGTTAATCAGCCAGGCCGCGATCGCTGTCAGCCAGACCGGGCTCGCTAGCTAGGCGGCTAGCTGTCAGCCGGCTCCGAAAGAACCGGGGTGTGTGTATGTGTGTGAAAACGACACGCTGAGATTGAGGTGTTCTCGCTGGCTTTAATCAGCCAGGCCGGGATCGCTGTCAGCCAGGCCGGCTCGCTAGCTAGGCGGCTAGCTGTCAGCCGGCTCCGAAAGAACCGGGGTGTGTGTATGTGTGTGAAAACGACACGCCGAGATTGAGGTGTTCTCGCTGGCTTTAATCAGCCAGGCCGGGATCGCTGTCAGCTAGCTGTCAGCCGGCTCTGTAAATGTCAGAGCACTAATATGTGATGTCTTGATAAAAGGAGCAGACATTTGAAGTTTACACAGCTACATTCTCGCCTGAAAATATCTTAAAAGTTTATTTTGTGACCTAGAAACAGTAATAAGAGCATTATGAAAACTAATCTCAAAGTCTAAGAGATTAGTTTAAGTCTTTAAGTCTAAGTCTAACTAAGTGTGCCTCTTGGCGTAGGCACACTTAATAAGAAGAAGAAGAAGAAATCTGAGGAATAGTAATAAGTGTATCTCTTGGCATAGGCACCCTTAATAATAAATCTGAGGAACAGTAATAAGTGTGCCTCTTGGCATAGGCACACTTAATAAATCTGAGGAATAGTAATAAGTGTGGTTCTTGGTATAGGCGCCCTTAATAATAAATCTGAGGAACAGTAATAAGTGTGCCTCTTGGCATAGGCACCCTTAATAATAAATCTGAGGAATAGTAATAAGTGTGCCTCTTGGCATAGGCACACTTAATAAAAATAAACACAACGCTGGGTCAAATGACCCAGGACCGTGACACAGGTGGACGATAGATGATAACAAGTAAGACTGGTTTCTGAGTTTTACAGCTGGGGTGGACAAGGCTAAGCATCAGGCTTTCAAATGAATTAAAAGTCTGTCTCTAATATGGAGGAACTACACCAGGAGCAAACAAAACTGGGGCAACAGAAAGAGCCGCTCATACAGGATGTTTCCACATGGTGGAATTCAACGCTGGATATGGTTTCTCGTCTACTAAAGAATCAAGAGGCTGTTTATGCTGCTTTAGACCAAGAAGGGCACAAACTTGTCATTTTAACTCCAAACTCCAAAAGCTGCCAACTGTTCTTGAGCCATGCAGGTAAATAAAACATTTTTTTTAACTTATTGTTACTGTTTCTTCAAAAAGCTCTATAGTTGACAGTTATTGTGTAGATGAATAATGACTTTCTTGAACTGCTTTTTCCGAAGCCAGCATGTGTTAAGACAAGCACACATATACAGTGAGCTTCATGTGTTTAACAGTGATGCTAGTCCTCTCCTTCCCCTTCTTGGCATCTGGCCTATTAAAGATGACAGGGAATTGCTTTTGAGAAGTCTGAGAGCAAAGGAGAGGGCAGAGATCAAAGACGATAATAAGGACCTTGAGGCCACCGTTGTTGTGATTTGGTTCTATATAAAATTGAATTGAACTGAATTAAAGACAAGAGTCATTAAAATTACAAGGTGAATGACTGCATATTCAAACCAAACATCATATTGCCATCAAATGAAACACACAGTGCATAAATATTTTTAAAGTTCATTTAGAAAGAACTAAACCCTTTTAAAGCTTGGTTAACTCTTGTTGGGGTACTAGAAATTTTAGCATGGGTGGCATTGTGAGAGTGTTCTACAGATGGATGTGGCCATTTTAAAAAGGGGACCTTTAGTATACACTTACTTCAGATGAGCCACCGGGATGTCGCTATAACTTGTGTTGTCTGCAACTGCTCACTGACAGTTGTTTCACACATAGTCTATGGTTTCATCACCAGTACCAGTACCTTATTTAAACCATATGACCATAATCATATGTTAACATATATTCAGTGTTGTAGAGAGTTTGTAGAGTTTCAAATCTTTGTTTTTGTATAGATAGCACAGGTATACAGTGGAAGCCCACATGTCCCAGTTTTACACTGGGAGTTTAACACAGCTTATGTTTGCAGATCTGGGCAACGCTGGCAGAGAGAAAGTTTTCCCAATGACTGTAAATGCTGTGTGCACAAACAGCGCGATTCGAGTGTATCAGGGTGCACACGTGTTTGATGCTTTGTAAGAGAGAGAACGTCACAAATACTTGTAGGCATTTGCATGCACAGGAAGATATTTAAAAGTTAAAGAGATAATGTTTGTGAAGTTGAAATAGAAAAATTTGTTTGTTAGATGATCGCTGATAGTTTTGGCCAACTAAAAGTAACATGTGTACATGATAGTGATGACACACGGAATGTAAAACAAGTAGTTTGTTGAATCATGAACATTTGATTGCCAAATTTCTTACCTTAGCCTTCAAATGCTGGATGTCAACAAATGCACGGAACTTTAATGCACAGATTTCGGCATACACATTTTTCTACTGTGTTATATGTCACATGCCCCATCTTTCACATGGCCGCCTAATTAAATCAGTCTTTTGAGTGTATGTCATAGTGTGGCTACACCATAGTGTGGCTACAAATGAGGCATTTCAAAATTGACTCATTACTGCTTTTCTAAGATTGTGTCCAGTAATCATCATAAACTTCGCATTTTATTTGGCATTATAAATTCAGTTCTTAACCCACCCACTATCGATTCCCATACAGTAGCAAATACAACATGCGAAAAGCTTCTGAAATTCTTCGCTAACAAAATTGTAGATATCAGGTCCCACATTATTCTTCCTACTATTGACCCATCTATTCACTCTCCAACTTTTGCCGTTTTTGATCATTTTGAGCCAGTGTCCTTTTCATTACTTAATGAAATAGTTAATAACTTGAAACCTTCAAAATGTTCCTTGGATATCATTCCACCTAGAATGCTGATTATTGATTATTTATTATTTACTCTTACTTATGCTTATGTGTATTGTTGCTGTGGTTTCCTGCTGTGTCGTTTTCTTTTTGCTTGTTTTTTTCCAGTAGGATTCAAACAGATTTTAAGTGTCTTTCTCTCCTCCTGAAATAGCAAGCAGTGGAGCAAAGACAGGCTCATTAAAATGTACCTGGGGAATAGCAGTTCCTTTTCTCCTTGCTCAGTGATTCTCCATTCAACCACAGCTATGGACACTATCACCACATTCAAGAATGGCTTTTATTCTTCCATCAATGTCTACAATTGTTTAACACTTTTAATGATGCTTAATATTGAGTATCAAGAATTGAGATCAAGAAACTGACCTCACAGCCCATTGTTAATTCAGTGGTGCTGGTTTCAGTCATTATGCAAATATCCTGTTTATAAGGTTGGAAACCTGCAGTCAGCTGAGACTAAAGAAGTCCCCTGGATGAGTGACAAAACGTTTCTCCCACTGAAAACTGTCACAGGGCCGTAAAAGACTGACAGACTCGGAGCAGAACTCACATGGAAGCAGCGTGATTCACAAGACTTTATTACAATTAAGCACAGAATTGTCAAGAAAACAAGAGTGTCCACTATATACTAGGGGTTTCACAATATAACAAGCAAACAAGGACTATAAACTGAGAACTTAGGTCTCCTAGAGCAATGATACCAATGGGACACTGTGATCAAACACATTTAACATGAGCATGTAAATACATTTGGGAAACTCAGGAGTTAGGCAGGGAGGACGGGCACGAGGACCAGGTAATACCATCGGGAGTCTTGGGGTGCTGCAAGAAACAGAGAAGCGTTTCAATAAGTCATTCCCAGATCTCCGGTTGGGTGAAAAAACAAGGCAAAATCTGGGCAGGCAGGTGAGCAGAGAGAATGTCTGCTGCGAGTAACTGACCCGGCACAAGCAAACTAACGAACAGAAGATGGTGAATATTGTCCACGATGAGGAGCAGCAGTCGGCTGAAGGCTGTAGACGGCAAACACAGAGTTATGGCTTACTATGAGAAAGGAGCTGACTGTGACAACCAGTACTAGGGTTAGCAGATCACTTGGCAAGGAGTAGTGGTGAGCGCTGGTCTTAAATGCTGGCAGCATAATTACTCGCAGGTGTAGAGACATGCTGAGCGCGGCGACTCCGCCCAGACGTGAAGACAGCAAACAGAGGTGAATATTTCCAGACTCAACGCTACGTCCAGGTGAACACCTGGATGACTGAGCATGCATCAAGATCATTTGAGAGTGGTTTGTCCACTCTGAGAAATGATACAGCTCCAGGGTATCTGTTCAAAATATTATATTTAGTCTGATGAGTGTGAAAACTACCTAATCTTTATACTCACTGAGTCAAATTAATTCAGACCATTTTTCTGAGCTCTTCTATGGTGTTTTCATGTAGGTCACAAAACACACATCCCCCTCCTTCCTCAAAGTGCTGCAAGCTGCTCATTATATAGAAGCAAACTGCATGAAAACCAAAGGTTTCCACTCAACTATGAGATGAGTCATCTCACGAGGGACTGTCACCACTTTATCTCGAGCTACATCACAGTTGAGAAGCCGTATTATGCTACAGTAAGGTTCACATTTCTGTCAGTGCTCAAACCGTTTATTACTAAAGTTTATAATGACTTTTAGAGAAAGCCAGTCCTCCTATTTGAATGCACTACTGACCCAACCAACGAGAATTTAAAAGGTGTCAGGTAACCATCCATTCACATCCCATGCTGACCCCACTCTTCAGTGAGGAAACTGGTCTGTCACCAAGGTACTGAAAAAATGGGAATTGGCAGGTCTTTGAATTTGTACAGACGAATTTAGTTAATGTTACACAAGCCTTTCATGTTTCTTTTATTTATTTCTATTTAAGTACCACTGAAGTACATTTACCTAATTATAAACAATACGGAAACTACTCATTTTTCTTGTATTGATTTAAAGGGACTAAATTTAAATACTAAAACCAGTGTAATCATGTTTGACCACCACTGACGCATCCAAGTAAGACACTGAACAACATAATTTAAAGAGAGCACAATTGACCACATAGGTTCAGCCACACTCTGACACGGCGTCAGCAGGCGTACTGAGAGGGTAAGTGGATTAAATACATTTGCTTTAATTGGGGACGTTTCCACAGGATTATGGTGGTGCATGCTGTATGAAAAGTCATCTGTAATACATCTACATGTTGTTTTTTCCGTTTTCTTTTACAGTGCTAGCTAATGTTGGTATTAGCTTTGTGGCTATAGCAAAAAAATAGTTTAACAAAGTGCACATAGTCGGGAGAAAGCAGCTACTGGGCTAATGAGTCCGGCTGTAACAGTCAGACTTTAACAAGCTGGTAGCGTCACCGTGCCTGCTTACACAAATACACACACTCAAAAACATCTCCCGCTCATGGACAGCTAGAAGGAACGTTAAAAACTGAAAAATTCAATGCTGCATGATACAACAAAATTACCATAAGTTACCTGTCATATTCTAAGTCATAATAATCATACCACTTTAGATGTGGACTTAAGAACCTGTGCCCACGAATGTTAAATCATCTGTCTATTTAGTTGTTGTTATAGGTGAAGTGCCACTTACTTGACTATTAACTTAGTCAAGCCCAACTAATACAACAGATATCTGCAATCATGCTCCCAGCACCCCAAGAGAGTGTGGTCAATAAACAGTGGTCCTAATTGTCAAATTAAGTTCTGTTTTATCATTGGATATCATTCCACCTAGATTGCTGAAAGATGTGTTTGACACTGTTGGTATATGTTTGCTTTCCATTGTAAATAGTCTTCAGTCTGGGCCTGTTCCCCCTGACTTTAAGCATGCAGTGGTGGAACCTATCCTTAAAAAGCAGAACCTGGACCCAACAGTTCTATCAAATTATAGACCAATCTCCAAATTGCTTTTTCTGTCAAAGGTTCTGGAGAAAGTTGTCCTCCTCCAGCTACAGACCTTTTTAGATAATCACGGCATTGGTGAAGTATTCCAGTCTGGTTTTAAAGCACATCATAGCACTGAAACTGCTCTTTTAAAAGTTTCTAATGAGCTTTTAACTTTTACAGACTCGGGAGATTCCGCCATTTTAATATTACTAGATCTCAGTGCTGCTTTTGATACAGTGGATCATTATCTCTTGGCTGGAACACTTGGCTGGTATTAAAGGGACTGCATTGCAATGGTATAAATCTTACCTATTTAATCGATCCTTCTCTGTTAGTTTGGGAGACACATTATCCCCAAGGACCTTGCTGTTTTGTGGGGTCCCTCAGGGATCTATTCTTGGCCCGGTTCTCTTCTCAATTTACATGCTTCCTATGGGCTCTATTTTTACAAAATATGGTATCTCCTTTCACTGTTATGCAGATGGTTCACAGATCTACCTCCCACTGAAACGCAAATCTGTGAACCCTCTGAAGACACTGTTCGATTGTCTGGAAGACGTTAAGGCATGGATGGCTTTAAATTTTCTCAATCTAAATGAACAGAAAACTGAGATCATTGTCTTTGGCCCTAGTGACCATTACTACCTTGGCCCCTTAGAAAATTATAAAAAACTCTTTGCGAGGAATTTAGGTGTGATTTTTGATAGTAATTTAACATTCAATAAACAGATAAATAATGTGATCAAGACCAGCTTCTTTCACCTCCGCTTACTTGCAAAGGTGAAGCCACTTCTCTGCCTCAGAGACTTTGAGAAAGCAATCCATGCCTTTATTTCACCTCGCCTCGACATCTGCAACAGTCTCTTCTCTGGTGTTACTGGCCGACTACAGCTGGTTCAAAATGCTGCGGCAAGGCTTCTGACTGGCAAGTGGAAGCGAGAGCACATATCCCCTATACTTGCCTCGCTACACTGGCTGCCAGTAAGTTTTTGAATTGATTTTAAGATCTTGACACTTGTTTTTAAAACATTGCATGGACTTGCTCCTATATATCTTTCTGATCTTTTAAATTGGTATACTCAGGCGAGATCTTTGAGGTCTGCGGACCAAATGCTTCTAGATCTAGATTAAAACACAGAGGAGATGGGGCTTTTGCTGCAACTGCTCCGAAACTGTGGTATAAACTGCCTTTACATATCAGGACCTCTCCAACACTGGATACTTTTAAAACTCGTTTAAAGACCCATTTTTACTCTTTGGCTTTTAATTCTCTATGAGGCTGTCATTATTTTATTCTTATTATTTTCTTATCTTTTATTTTACTTTCCTTTTAAATTTTATCTGATTACTTTATTGCATAGTACTTGGGTCAACAGTTGTTGTTTGTAAAATTGCTATATAAATAAAATTGATTGATTGATTACCGTGTTTAATGTGATTGTAGTAACTTTAAAGCAAACTCTTTTATCAATATATTTATTTTGTCTCTGTAGTTTTTAGCAGTATAAATGATTTGTGTTTTTTGTTCATTCAGCACCAAGACACAAACATTCTGGGACTGCAAAATTGGTATGACAAGTATAACTTTAATTTCTGCTGCTGGTCCTTAAATTTTTAGTAGTAGATTTCTCATTCTGACTCCCATTCAGATAATGTAGCGTCGTCCATCCCATTCCTTTTACGAGGTTATTTTCTTGTGGGAAGCAAAGATATCAGAGCCAAGAAATTAACTCTGTATAGATTTTTAGGTAGAACATATGAATGGTGTTTTCTACCTGAGTTGGTCAACTAAAATCAAAAAGAGCCTGCGAACTAGTTCAGACACTTTAGCTCCACTGCCCTGCTCACTATCCTAAGAGGAGGAAAACGTATCGTGTATATATTGTTGGTGAAACAGTTATCTGATACCCTGCTGAAATTGTAAGATTTACAAAAAAATATGAGCAGCCTCAAATTTTTATGATAATTTCCTTTGAAGGAAGAGACAGAATATCAACAAAAATTCCTTAAAGGTTATATGATATAAATGTTATGGTATTGGGGTTAGGGTTAAGATGGTTCGAATTAATAAATAACTACTTAATCCCAAAGAAAAACACATGGTAGATGGTGGGGAAACCCTTGTTGACAAGCACAGATCTGCATAAATCTCAGGAAGAATTTGTCCCAATCCTCTTTATAGAAACTCGAAATTCTTTTTTAGCTGCTGCTGTGAAACTTGAAACTTCAGCTCCCTACACAGATTTTCTATAGGATTGAGGTCTAAAGACTGCCTAGGCCACTCCATAACTTTGTACTTTCTCTTTAAAAACTCCTTTGTTGTGGTGGTGGTATGTTTTGGGTCATTGTCATGCTGGAAAAACCATCCAAGACCCATCTTCAGTAGGTCGAGAATATATAATATATAGAACACAATATATAGAACGCCACTTATGTCTATAGTACACTTATTTCAGTCTCACAGCAAATTGTAGTCTCTCAGGGTATGTTTGTCTCTCGTTATCAACCTTCATTTTTCATTAACATTTGAACCCCCCTGTGGATATTAACTATGTCACAGACTGAACAGTCCTTCTAATTAAGTTGATTTGTTTAAAAAAATATTTTAATATACTTTTTCAACAACTCAAGATGTAGGCCTGTGTTTCTGAGGCCATGAAGAACAGATTTTCTTTCAGATATGTGGTCCTCACAGGACAGTCACCACAAACACGATTTATAGAATATGATGTAGGCATTTAACAACAGGTTCCAGCTGTGTGGAACTGCCTGATTGTAATCTGTGTCCCACATGGGCAAAAGCCTAATTTGTGGGACTCAGAATTGTGGCTGGGTTGGGTTTTTCTGGATATTTGGTGGTATTCTGTTTCTCTTCAATAAACAAAACTACTATAAATATTAAAAACTGTTCATTTTTTGTTGTAATTGAGCAAAGTCACAAATTCAGCACGAGATCAAATATTATTTCCCTCACATGATTCATTTCACTTGGCTGGCTGAACTGTTTTGCTTGTAGCACACTGTTCATACTGTAAGAGTCATGGAGGTGCCATAAACAGATATTGTGGTCAACAATTTCAGTTCTAAAGTCACACAGCAAACCATTGTTATGGAACACAAATACAAACTGTGTTGATACATAATACAAAAAAATTGTAGCAATATGGTTTGAAATGCGTAAAGGTAGTGTGTTAGGGAGCAATTTATCCGGCTCGTTTCCCTTTCAGTGTTCACACAACAAAGTAAATTCAGTGTGTTCTGAAATCAATATATTTCTTCTACGACTTTCAGGCTGGTAAGCAGGTAGGGCAGGTCAGAAGATGTCTTCATCATTTCTTCCTCATTAGCTTCCAGCAACTGCTTTTCTCTTCATATCAAAATATTCATCTGAATCTTCTGCAACACATTCACAACAGTTGATTATTTACAGTGTTTAACCTGCTTTTTCTTTTCAGGTGGAAGTTTGGAAAGCTGTGAGAGGCTCGGGCAAGGAGTGAGCAAAAAGCAGAGGCTCAGTTCTTTTCTCCTGTTCTAGTCGTGACATCTTCAGAGAGCTTAGGATAAGTGTCTCCTCCATATTTGGAGCCTCCCCCCTTCTGCACACACCAGAAGGTATGATTCACTCTTTACTTGTGGCAGACGAATCTGTAGGACAAAGAAAGAACATTACAAAAATATTTTCTTTAATCATTCATTAAACTGAATTGTACATCATGTTTAATTTGGCCATTAGAGGTAAAGTATTCTTGGGGAAGACTAAACCCCAAATTGCCCCAATTCTATTTATACAGCACCAACAGCATAACGGTCAGTCAGTGCCTTTTTATATTGCAAGGTAAAGAACCTGCAATACATATAACATATTACAGAGAAATCAGAGAATCAGAGAAAAAATCAGTTTAAAAAAAGACTTTAAGTGAAACTTGAAACTAACTAACACAAGCTTGAATATATCAATAAATAACATTTAAATAAATAAATAATCCCCTTTTTACTGGTGGTATATTATTATGTCTGTAATACAATGTTATCATCAACATTATGAAATACTGCTCTAAGGTTCAACATAACCAACACAGAGATTAAACCCTGTCATAAGAAGATCGTAACATTCACTAGTAATGTGCTATGATACAAATCTAAATCCTGGATGAATTCATTCAAACAAGCCATTCCTCTACAAATGAATCACAGTTGATGTTTCTATTCCACATTTGATGATGAAAGTCTTTGAATAACCTTGTAGGAGTGTGGTCTAATAGACATTGATGCTTTGGATGACGTAATTATTGAAGCTGACTTGGTAAGATCAATAGGACCAAAAGTGTTTGAATACATGTCAGCAGTTGTGCTGTTGTTTGGTTGTTGGTTTTTTCAGCAGGTGGCCAAGCAGATTTTCAGTGCCCCCCCCCCCCCCCTGTTTTTAATCTAAACTCTTTAAACTTGCAAACTAAAGATCAGTGTCAATTTAGGATTCAATATCTAACCCAAGGATATTTGACAAGGAGACTGGATTAAAACATCAACACAACTGGACAAACCAGTCTACCTCATGAGCCACAGCCTCCCATAATTTTAATAGAAATCCAGTAAACCTTGCAGTGAACTCATATTTATCATTATACATCCTAGTAAGTATAGTGAAATAAAATGCATTCTTTTACAAAGTAGGAGCATTTACAAACACGTTTCATGAACGTTTAATTAAAAATGCGTCTTATTTCATAGTGTAATCATCACGTACCTTATCCAAAGCACACTTTGTCTTGAACCGCCCACTATTTATATTCACACTAAGTATATATCCACACAATAATATCAGGGATTGTAACATCTAGTCCCTTTATTGAATTCACACTGGGTCTTTGGGGACTCACTAGCTTAGCTTAGCTTGTAGCCGACTTGCTAGCCCCATGACCTTTTCACCTATCCCTCATGCCCATTCTTGCGCAGGGTTTCAGATGTTTTTGTTACTCCTGTGCATCCTATAGCAGTAATGATACTTGTAATAAATGTAGTCTGTTTCATATGGAGGCCAGAATCACTGAAGGCCCAACTCCACACCCTTGAAAGACCCATAGCTAGCCAGTCCCCTGTTGGTGTGCCCAAAGCTAGCATAGGCACTGTTAGCGCTAATTTAGCGGATTGTCCCGAGCTCCTGGGAAAACAGGATGGCTGGGTGACGTGAGGATGAAGCGTAGTCCTAAACAGAAGACCTCTGTATATCGCCAACCTGTTCTTTTTCTAATCGTTTTTCCCCAATGGGCAACGTTTGCTGAGAAAAAAACTAATTCGTAGATTTATTACTTCTAGACTGGACTACTGTAATTAGTTATTAGCAGCATGTCCTAAAAACTCCCTGAAAAGCATTCAGTTGATTCAAAATGTTTTTGTCAGATCATTTCTCAATATTACTTACATTTACAATAATGGTTTATGCCGCAGTGGGGAATAGATTGTATCACAGTAGATGTCTTTCTGAAAAAAATCATCCAATGTTATCATCTTTAACGCCATGTGGCTGTAGCTCAGGAGGTAAAGCAGGTCATATACTGATGCAAGGTTGGTGGTTTAAACCCTGGCTGTACCACTCTGCATGCCTGAATATCCTTGGGCAAGATACTAACACTAAGTTGTTCTCCCATGCATCCATTGGAGTATGAATGTGTGTAATTGGTAGATAAAACGCACTTAAGCATAGAAGAATGTGCTTGTGTGACTGAGGAATAAAGTGCTCTGGGAGAGTAGGAATCAGTCCTGTTACCATGTGCCAGTGCAGAGCAGCTACCTGAACTCTACTCCCACAGAGGTTGATTATCTTGTTAATACTTTTACATCTTCACTGTGTACAACTCTGAAAAAGACCACTTCCAATCAGAAGTCCTTGACTCTCTGGTATAACTCTCAGACGCACACATTGAAGCAGATAATTTGGAAGCTGGAGAGAAAATGGCATCTAATTTAGAAGATCATCATTTAGCCTGGAAAAATACAACACATTACTATTCACCACTGAAGGAAACAAGAACAACCTTAGGTTTCTCTTCAGCACTGTAGCCAGGCTGACAAAAAGTCAGAGCTCTGTTGAGCCAAACTTTCCATTAACCTTAACTAGTAATGCCATCATGAATTTCTTCACAAATAAAATTTAAACAGTTGGAGAAAAAAAAATGGTTGCATGGTCGTTGGCCAGCTCCCTTGGTGGTTCAGGGTAGCTCGGACTTCTTGAGAACCTGGGGCCATGGCTTATACCAGAGTGGCCTCTGGTCCTCTGTGACTCTTGCCCTTTGGTTGTAGGCACTCCATCTGGGGCCTCCCTCCTGTTGGGATGGACGTGCAGGTGTTGCAGAGATGTGTGGCCTCATGTCTTAGGTACTCTTGGGGGCTGCGGATGGAATGGATCTCCTGGATCTACCTCTGTCTGCCTCTGACTCCTGGGGGGTGTTATTGCAGCTTCCCACCCTTATTTTTAAGTACATTTCATGACAGAGACACAGATATTCACAGTCTCTCTCTCACAAACCACAAGACATCTGTGCATTTTCATATTTTTGTGTTCCAGGTGCTAAATGTTTTTTCCAGTTGGTGATCCACTGTGCATTTCTGTTTGTACTCTATCCTTAGTTTGCCCTCCTTCCTGTTTTTTTCTCCTGCCTGTCCTGCCTTAGGATTTGTCATACTATAAAAGATATAGATATAGATCATTTACAGAGCTGACCTTGGAAAAGCAAAATGTGTTTGGCACAACAGTGCATTCAGATCATAATTCTGATTGCAAAAGCTTCTAGACAGGACAGGATTTAAAAAAAAAAAAAAAAAAAAAGAGTTTCAGTCAGGTTTCAGAGCTCATCACAGCACAGAAACAGCTTTAGTGAAGGTTAAAAATGATCTTCTTATGGCCTCTGACAGTGGACTCCTCTCTGTGCTTGTCCTGCTAGACCTCAGCGTTCAATACTGTTCAATACATAATGATTTATTACAGCTTGCTTCCCTTGTGAAGTCATTAGAAAGCACTGAGTACATTTTCACTGCTATGCAGCTTTATCTATCCAAAAAGCCAGTTACCACACATCAATTTGTTAAACTGCCTATCTTAATCTAAATGTCTTAAAGACATAAAGACCTGGATGGCCGCTAACTTTCTGCTTCTAAATTCAGATCAAACTGAGGTTATTGTACTCGGCCCTGAAAATTTTAGATGTATGGTATCTAATCAGATGCTTACTCTCTGGATGGGGTTAGGATATGTTCTTCAATGATCACGTTAAAGAAACACATAGGACTGCTTTCGTACATGTTTCTTTAACGTGTAGAATGCAACATCTCTAAAATTGGAAATATCCTGTCTCAGAGTGATGCTGAAAAACTAGTTCATGCATTTATTACTTCTAGGCTGGACTACTGTAATTCATTATTATCAGGAAGTCCTAAAAACTCCCTGAAAAGCCTTCAGTTAATCCAAAATGCTGCAGCAAGAGTCCTGACAGGGACTAGAAAGAGAGAGCAGATTTGGCTTCCTGTTAAATCCAGAATTCAAAATCCTGCTCCTCACATACAAGATCTTAAATAATCAGGCCCCATCTTATCTTAATGACCTCATAATACCATATCACACTAATGGACTGCTTTGCTCTCAGGCTGCTGGCTTTCTTGTAGTTACAAGAGTAATTAAAAGTATAATGTGGTGGGATGGATGTGGATGGATATGTGTGTCTGTGCAGTTTCTGTGTGTGGGTCTGTGTGTGCATGTGGCTAGGCATGGGCCTTGATCCTCAGGGACATTGTTATTAGGGGTGGGGGATTCCCCTTCCTGCTGCTCCTCACTGGTTGCCACAGACCTACCCACTCCCTCGGGATTTGAGCGCTTGGTGACTCCAGGGTACCTGACTGGGTGTTTTGGCGTGGTTGGTCTGCTCCCTTGGAGATGTGGTCTGGGGTAGCTTGAGCCTCTTTATCATATGGTGGAGCACAGCTGGGTTTTGGGTGGTTCTCGAACATCTCGGGGACTGTGGCTCCGTCTGAGGCTCGTGCTGGGGTGGCCGGCCTCCAGCAGGGTTGACTGTCCTGTGCCTCTGGTCTGACACCCCCGTCCGAGCTGTTGGAGCTCGGTCCGGGACCTCACTCTTCTCTTGGCTGGGGTGGATGCATGGTTGTCATCGGGCCGTGTGGCCAGGTCTCTTAGGTGCCGTGGACAGTCAGGGTCTCCTGGGTCTTTCCCTGTCTGCTTCTGGCTCTAGGGGGTGGCATTATTGCAGCCACTCACCCTCAATTTTCAAGTACGTTCAATGACAAACACTTATACACAGGTACTCACATCGGAAAATTGCATATTTGTTTGTTTGTGTTTTTGTGGTGTGTATCGTTTGTGTGTGCTTTGTTACAGCATCTGTTCACTTCATCCTCACCCCCCCCCCCACTCCCTTTTCTATTTTTCTGATTTCTTCACTTATCTTTCACTAGTCTGGCCTTTACCCCTGTCTCGTCCTGCATAACATCTGCAAGACAGTCATATGAATAGTAAAATAAAGTAAACCAATAAAACAAAAACATTAGACTACAGAGACTCTATGGTGCTTCCCTTGGGAAGGCAAATATGGTTAGCACAACAAAGTATTCAGAACATAATTCTGCTTGCCACAACTGCTGGACAGGACAGGTTAAAAGAAAAAAAGAAACTACAATGGGAGGCAGGGCCTTCAGCTTGCAGGCCCCTCTGTGGAACCAGCTCTGAGTCTGGATTTGGGGGACAGACCCCCACTCTACTTTTTTGATTAGGCTTAAAATTTTCCTTTTTGACAATGCACACAAAGCAAATCGTTACGGTTGGATTAACACTGTATTAGGTCGAAGCTGCTACGGGCTTTCCATGATGCATGAAGAAGAGTGTTTCTTCTTCACTCACTATGTGTTTATACACCACTCTGCATTTAATCATTGGTTATTATTAATCTCTGGCTCTCCTCTACAGTATGTCTTTGTTCTGTCTTCCTCCCCTCACACCTAACTAACTGGTCAGGGCAGATGGTCGCCCCTCCCTGAGTCTTCTTCCTGTTGAAAGGGAGGTTTTCTTTCCACTGTTCCCAAAGCACTTGCTTATAGGGGGTTATATGATTGTTGAGATTTTCTCTGTTTTGTCTGTATTATTGTAGAATCTTTACCTTACAATAAAAAGTGCCTTGAGGCAATTGTTGTTGTGGTTTTACGCTATATAAATGAACTCAATATATAAACAAATTTAATGACATTGACATTGCTGACAAATCTGTAGAAACTACATACTGACTTGTAAAATCTCAAATGATTTTTTGTAATCCACTACACCAAGTTCTGAAACTGTTTGAGAGTAGAGGTGATGTTATTTTCAGTATAATTAAATAGTACATTCAAAATCAACCCAAGACCCAAAAAGATATGAGCCCCCCAGAACAAAGCACAACAATATTTTTTTATGTTTTGTACGGTGTCTTGTATATGAAATAAAGTATCAAATAAAGACATTTCACTGAAGACGTGTTGAAGCTTTGACATATTGTTGAATATCCCATAATTTAAACCTGCAAAATAATGTTTGGCCAAACAAGGACATAGAGTCTTTCCCAGAGTTACTTCCAGGAGACTTGCAAATTACATATTTGTTGAGGAAAAATCTATTCTACTCAACCAATGTGGAAGTTAAATGGGAGACACAGATTCATTTGATTGATGTTCCCGATCTTTTTTTACTCTTTTTACTCAGAGATTCTAATGTAGAACACTAACTGTAACTGATACGATATTTCTATAGTATTATGTCTGTACCCTGTGGAACAGGAGCAGGTGGCGGTGGAGAGGAATCACCAGTGGGTAATGGCAGGCTGGAGGTGCTTTCCCTCTCTGTAACAAATGCAAGTTTCAGTAGTGAATGTACACAGAGACTATGGGTGAAGCTAACTGCGACAACCACTGTAATAGTTTATCAAATGCATTGGAGAATCAAACAGATACATGCTTGTTTTTAAAAAGTGCTTTGTTTCTCATGTCAGGCAGAGAAAGACAATATGAAAGTGGATTAAAGATAGGCTTACATCCCTTGTTGCTTCCACACAGTGGGCAGGCAGAGCAAGAGATGATGGGCAGCTACTCAACTCTGTCATTGGATGAGAGAGAGGAATGTCAGAGTTTATGATGTGTGTGCACTGTTGCAGGCATCTGGCTGTTTGTGTGCACTGTTTGCCATCCACATTTGTAGTAACACAAAGAAGAGAGAGAACCGATTAATAAACAGTACGTATATGAGATGAACAGAAAGAAAAACAATGCGTGTAAATAGAGGAAGAAAGCAGGTGGGTGAAAGCTGTGAAGTCAAATTGGCTACTCACTTTTTTAATAGTCCCAAATGAAGCAAGGCACATGCTTTATGTGTACATGCTTTTGCACCACCAGTCAGTCCAGCAGTATCACTGATCTTTAAAAACCTCATGACACTGTATTAACATCCAATTTTCTGCATACCAGGGGTACCTTTAGAATGGCTTTTTATCACCATGTTCTGACTGAGGCCTCCAATATAAACAGACATGGCTGGGATTGTACAGCACTTTGTTTATTCATAGTGGATCAGTGTCGTCTGGAACTCATTCAAGCCCACATATATTTTTCAGGACAATACAGTGAGTTATACAGTATCTCACAAAAGTAAGTACACCCCTCACATTTTTGTCAATATTTTGTTGTCTTTTCATGGGACAACATTGAAGATTTGGCACTTTGATACAATGTAAAGTAGTCAGTGTGCAGATTCTATAACAGTGTAAATTTGCTGTCCCCCTCAATAACTCAGCACACCATTAATGTCTAAACCGCTGGCAACAAAAGTGAGTACACCCCTAAGTGAAAATGTCCAAATTGTGCCCAATTAGCCATTTTTCCTTCCTGGTGTCATGTGACTCGTTAGTTTTACAAGGTCTCAGGTTTGAATGATGAACAGGTGTGTTGAATTTGGTGTTGTTGCTCTCACACACTCTCTGGTCATACTGGAAGTTTAACATGGCACATCATGGCAAAGAATTCTCTGAGGATCTGAAAAAAGGACTGATACTCTATATAAAGATGGCCTAAGCTAGAAGAAGATTACCAACACCCTGAAACTGAACTGCAGCACGGTGGCCAAGACCATACAGCAGTTAAACAGGAGAGGTTCCACTCAGAACAAACCTCGCCATGGTCGACCAAAGAAACTGAGTGCACATGCTCAGCCTTATATCCAGAGGTTATCTTTTAAAAATAGATGTATGATTGCTGCCAGCATTGCTGCAGAGGTTGAAGGCGTGGAGGGTCAGCCTTTCAGTGCTCAGACCATACGCCGCAAATCACATGCCTGTCGTCCCAGAAGGACGCCTCTTCTAAGGATAATGCACAAGAAAGCCCACAAACAGTTTTCTGAAGACAAGCAGACTAAGGACATGGATCACCTGTGGTCTGATGAGACCAAGATAAACTTATCTCAGATGGTGTCAAGGATGTGTGGCAGCAACCAGGTGAGGAGTACAAAGACAAGTGTGTCTTTGTCTACAGTCAAGCGTGGTGGTGGGATGCCATTGTTTGGGACTGCATGAGTGCTGCTGGCACTGGGGAGCTACAATTAATGGAGGTAACCATGCCATTAATACATCAATACATGCCATTAATACACAGTACATGCCACCATGTACTGTGACATACTGAAGCAGAGCATGAACCCCTCCCTTCAGACACTGGGCCACAGGACAGTATTCCAACATGATAACAATCCAAACACACCTCCAAAAAGACCAGTGCCTTGATAAATAAACTCAGGGTAAAGGTACGTGACTGGGCAAGCATGTCTCCAGACTTAAACCCTATTGAGCATCTGTGGGTGATCCTCAAATGGAAGGTGAAGGAGCAAAAGGTCTCTAACATCCACCAGCTCCATGGTGTCATCATGGAGGAGTGGAAGAGGAGTGGCATCCTGTGAAGCTCTGGTGAGCTCCATGGCCACAGGGTTAAGGCAGTGTTGGAAAATCATGGTGACCACACAAGATATAGACACTTTGGGCACAGTTTAGACATTTTCACTTAGGGGTGAACTCACTTTTGTTGCCAGTGGTTTAGACATTAATGGCTCTCTGTTGTGTTATTTAGAGGGGACAGAAAATTTACACTGTTATACAAGCTGTACACCGACTACTTTACATTGTATCAAGGTGTCATATCTTTAATGTTGTCCCATGAGAACATATAACAAAATATTTACAAAAATGTGAGGGGTGTACTCACTTTGTGAGATACTGTATATATTTCTGTGTGTCTTACTAAAATACCTGGATTAACTGGACTAAATTTAAAATACATCTTTATCTTAACATGGACTAGACTTCTGTCTATTTCCCTGCTTTTATAAATGGTCACATAAATATTGGTTGACTGATAAAAGTCGACAAAGATCTTCACCATGTCAGAATGATATTGACTGTACTTAAACAGAGGTAGACTGTATGGACTGATGTTGATGACAATGAAGATGATGGTGTGGTGAAGGATGAGTGTTGCTCACTTGCCTGTCTTCTTGGGGATTCTCCATTCCTGCATTTCTTCCCTTAATCTATCCATTTCTTTCTCCAGCTCACAATATCGCATCTCTGCTTCATGAAATCGTCTGTAGGATAAAGTAAACTCTGTTCAGTGTCTTATTCTAAAAATGAATTTTAATATGTTGCAGTTATGTCATAGTTAGGGTTTCAAAGATGATCTGCAGTCAAAACCCTAAAGTTTAGCATTGTAAAAAATACCTCATACTATTTAACGAACCTTTAAAACATGTCTGTACTTGACAATGCTACCTACAATTCAGTTTTGAGATCCCTTCCCTGGCGCGTCAATCCCCACTCACATCTTGCGTCAGGTGACCTCAATGGGTACATATTAGGGTGAGGCAAGCTCTCACAATGGTTTCACCCAAAGCCTCTGCTGACAATGACCCACGGCTTTTATCACACCTTGGCTCATGTGATGAGTCATATGATTAATATGTCCCTCTTAACCCTCTGGGGTCCAGGGTATAATTGGCCGTTTTTGACTACTTTTGATTTTACCTCTATATTTCACCTTTAAAATGTGTTTTTCTTGCCTTGTTTCGTATCATTATTTTCAGCACAACCTCAAAGATCTGAAATTTGAGTTAGTTTTTCATTTTGGTATACTATATTAGCACAGTTGATCTAAATTCAGACAAAAAATTCAAAATCCGAGTAGAAAAAAGTTATATTTTTCACTGTAAAACCCATAAACATGTTTAACGAATCATTTTCATAACTTGAAATGCAAATAGAAATTATACATTTCTAAAAATTATGCACAAGTTTTGCAAACAACAAAGTCATATGGTACTATTTACCTAAAAATGCAGCCAAGGCCTCAGGCATTTTTTATATAACCATTTAAATCTATTTACAGAACAATCAGGTGTGCTGCATCAAATAAGAAGGCACACAAATTATTTGTGCCAGTCCAAAAAATGTAGTTTGTGTTCAGTATAAGACAGAGGAGAACACCAAAGGCCTAAACCCTGCAGGTCTGACAGCAGGAGTTGTATCAGTCCTGTTTTCCATGTGGGAACAGCGTTTACACTGGGATCCACCTTTGACGGCTTTTTTTGGAGAAAATATGAAATTCAGCAGTCTAACTGACACACAATACAAAACAATAACTACACAACACACTAACTATAGCCTCCAAACACGCTAAACATCACTAATGTCTCACATATGAAAACTCCCTCTCTCTCTCTCTTTCTTTCGCTCGCCCGCTTTCCGTTGCGGGTGTCACTCCTAAAAATGTCCCCTTCTCCCTAAACAACCAAATGTCACATGTTGCCATTATCATTTTTTTGATTGGCTGACATGGTAAACTCTAACACCAATAGGGAAGGGGTGTTTTTTCTTTTTCTTTTTTCACTCACAAGCGGAGAGTGTTTGCTAGCTGTCTGTAGAAAACGCCATTTTTACCATTCTTCCCGCTGTAAACACCGCTGTTTTGTTCAGAAAAAAAACATCGCGTGTATTTTTTATCATAACTCTGGTTTTCCGTGGCCTATCGACACAATTCAAAAACTGGTATATAGTTTGAAGTCCGCACTTTCGACCCAATTTGAAATGGAGACTCTGACTCGCTGCATCTTGTAGCTGTGTCGTCTTAAACTGGTCATGTGATTTTGACGCGCCGGCGCGTCCGGCGACCCCAGAGGGTTAAAGGATAAGACCGACTGGGGATTAAATACCTGGGACTCTCCACCATTTGATTTTAGAACTGAAGAAGCTTCTGGGATGAGAGGTGAAATGTCTTCAAGAAAATTAAACAAGTCTAGTTGCTTTCTTTCCAAGCTCCTTAGAAAACCATGACCTTGATAACTGAGAACCTATGGAAGCAGAGTCTGGGGAGAAGGGGGACGACTTGCCCGTCACTGGGGTTTAGGTCACTATGTGGTTAAGCAACTGCACAGTAACAGAAAGGCCCCAGGAAACTTTTCATGTTGTAGGACTGTCTGACACATCTCCACAACATTGCATGGAGGTCTGGGACAGTGCCTCTGGACTGGCAGACTGGAGTGGTTCCCCTGTTTTAGGAGAAGGACAGGAAGGTGTGCTCCAACTATACAGGATCACACTGCTCAGCCTCCTTGGGAAAGTCTATGCCAGGATACTGGAAAGAAGAGTCTCTCCATTAGTCAGACCCCAGATTGAGGAGGAACAATGCAATTTTCATACAAGCTGTGGAATACTGGACCAGCTCTTTATACTCTCGAGGTTATTCATGGGAGTTTGGCCAACCAGTCTACATGTGTTTTGTGGACATTATACCGATCCCTTGGGATATCCTGTGGGGAGTGCTTTGCGGGTATTGGGTGTGTGGCCAGTTGTTATTCAGTCCCTGTAGCGAGAGCTTGGTTTGTATTGCAGGCAGTAAGTCAGGCTCATTCAATGTGGTGTTGGACTCTGCCAGGGCTGCCCTTTGTCACCAATTCTGAGCCTAGTTTTTATAGATAAAAGGTGGTTCTGTTGGGTTCATCAGGTGGTGGCCTCCAGCTCGCACTGGAGTTTGTCAATGACAAACAGCAAACAGCAAACACCATACGAGGCTGAAAACTATAGACACAGTGACCTCTCTTCCTCTGAGCTTCAGATCTTTGGACTAAGTTGTCTCTTTCAAAAAATAACTCAAAACTAATCTTTTTATACTTGCATTTAATAAAGTTTTTTTTTTAATGTATGGTATTTTCTTGTGAAGCATTTTGTGATCTTTGTCTTGAAAGGTGCTATACAAATAAAATTTTACTTACTTGCTCGCTTTATCATTAACAGTATAACTGAGAAAACAATAAGAATTTTGCAATATAGCACACTACAATTTTTTTCTTCTGAATGTCTTTTTCTTATCTTGTCTTCCAGTTTTGTTTTGTTTAGTTCTTTTTTATTTTTTTTACCTTAGTTGGGAGCTTATTTACATTATCTTCAATTGCTGAGATTCTCGTTTCAACCTGCATGATTCTTTCCTGATCAGCTGTTCTGGAACTGGAAAACTTGCCAATCCCAGGGCTGATCAACTTAGAGTTCAATTAAATCTACTTGATCTGCTTTACAGTTCATGGAAGTTATTTATGGCCTAATGAAGGAATAAATGTCTAATACTATTACTCTAATACAAGTGGTCAGGTGTTAAATGTCACAGTCAATATGTATTTCAGAACAGATTTCAGAAGTCCAGTGGTGGTAAATAGTGCTGGATTGATTTTGTTACCACATTTCATAGTCACCATTGTCCGTATGTAATATCTCAGCACATAAATTAACATGCATTGATAACAATTAGCCAGATGTCCATGGTGTTAATGGCCTTTTGACCTCAAAAAGGAAATGCAAAATACACTGCAGCTTATTCATATTGAAATATTTCCTTCAAGGACCCAACCAAACCATTTCCATACTAAATTTTTCTGAAAAAACTTAAGATTTAACATCCAATGAAGTGCAATAAATAAAGCCTACTGTAAATTGAGAAGAGATAGTAGATGGACTGAAGATGAGATTATAGCTGGTACCTCTGCAAGTCTTCATCAAGTCCTGATATCACCTCCTCCACTGTGGTGGTGTGGGTGGATGCAGCAGCATCTTGGTCTAAAGCAAGTGGAAGCTCAAACAGTGGAGGCAGATTGTCTGGTAGATTGTCTGTACCTTTCCATAGCTGACTCTGAATTTAAAGCACATGCAGATCATCAGTGGGATAAAAAGGAAAATCCACTGACTATGATAATTACATGATCATAGGTGTCTTTAAATGGAAGATCTGAGGTGTATGCAGTTTCTAGAGTGAGATCGACTTACCAGTTTTTCGAGTCCATACAGATTCTCACATTCCCTAAGCTGGGTGTGGTTTATCTGCATCATGATATCTTGACTGCGGTCAACAGCACCTGTCTGACTATAAAATATAGACAAAATAAAGAAGTATATTATAAGAAAAGTAATTTATTCCCTACAACAACTTTACCATGGGGATACTACACCCTGTATATAGGGACCTATGGACTTCTGAAGATCCCCAAAGAAGGCGCCCTTTCAGAGCTAAACTTAGCAATATAAACTCACCCACCTAGAATCCTGCCAAACACGCCACCATCTTAGTTCTGCTTATGGGGAACACACCCTATCACACCAAAAACTTCACGGTCTTCACCAACAAGGTCTGCAAACTTACACTGACTTTAAAAGAAAACATAGTGTCCTGTGATATGGTCTCACTTTTCATTTGTATACTTACATCCAAGGCAGTGGAGACTGTCAAAAAACAACAACAGCAAGACAGTTCCTTTCACAACAGAACCAGTGCCATGTGCCATGGGTTCCCCAGTCTCACCCATTGTAGCCAAACTTTACATGGAGGAAGTTTAAAGTAAACCACTTTGCTACCTCTTAAGGATAGTACCTAAGAGGTAGGTGGCCCACTCTACTACCTGAGCTACAGCCACTGGTGGGTATGAGGTATTTGTGAATGACACCTAAAGAGTAAAATACTTCAACAATTGTTGAACTAAGGTGGTGGCTTAGTTCAACAATTGTTGGTGGCTTATGACACCAGCTGTCAACTGCCTATAATGAAGTCTTTCATCCCCACTCACACCTCGCTAAAGGTGACCTCAACAGGTCACATGTTAGGATTGGACACGGTCTCACGGTTTCTTTTTATTTATTTATTTTTTTTGTTGTTGCTTTTTTTCCAGAAACACCTGGTGCATTAGCTCTGCGTTGCTTTGCACACCTTGATTAAAACGATTAATAGTGGGTCAACCACCACATCCAAAGGGGACAGACCCCTACTGCGGTTTTAATAGCTATAGGATATAGGGTAAGGACACAGATCAACTGGTAAATAGAGAGCTTCGCTTTGATGCTCTCCTTTAGACATAGGGCGAGGAGTTCAGCCAACTGGGAGGGGCTCAGAGTAGAGGAGCTACAGCTTCACATGGAAAGGAGCCAGTTCAGGTGGTTTGGGCATTTGATTAAAATGCCTCCTTGGTGAGGTCTTCTGGGAGGAGGCCAGGGGCAGACCCAGGACACACTGGAGAGATTACATCTCTCGACTGGCCTGGGAACTCCTTGGTTTTTCCGTAGAGGAGGTGGTCGGGGAGAGGGAGGTCTGGGCTTCTCTGCTTAGGCTGCTGCCCCTGCGACCCAGCCCCAGATAAGTGGAAGAAGTTTGATGTGAAAGGTAGTTATGGTAAGTTAGCTAAACTACATAAGTTAAACTTGAGTTCACCTGGTAGCAGTGTAAGAGTATCCAACAAAAGCCAGGTGTACTCCTATTGGAGCTCTGTCCATTACATCAGATAGTGTCTCCTGCAAAACATAACAGATTTAAAATTTTTCATGCAAACAACCACCAACTGCTCTTATTTTGTCAGAAGCTACACACATTTTCCATGTAGACCACACCGGCAGCTTTATAGGATTAGGCTGGTTTATTTATTAATGTTATATGCTGGCTATGAAAGTTAACCAAATATGTTTATATCAGACTTATGCCGGTGTATGGCACAAACAAATACTAAATGAAAATTCTTTTAAGTTACCATTTCACTAAGACAGTCGTCGAGGATGTCAAAGTTTGATGTGTCAGTTGGATTAGAGACTTCAGGCAGGAAAGGTGCAGGGAGTTTATGCAGGGAACTCCAGTCCAGTCCACTGAAAAACTGATGATTCCTAAATTCACTGGAGCCTTTCCTTCCAAGACGGATTTCCCTGTCACAGATCAGTTCATTGATGAAGGAACGAGCCTCCTTTGAAATCTCAGGGCCAGAAGAAGGAAACTCAAAATACTCCTAAGGGTTATCAAAAAAAGTAACAATTGAAGAAAGTTGTTAACTTTGTTGTTTTTTCTAGCAACATTATTTTGAGTGCTTTGATGCTGTTAAAAACTGTTATGATCCTGGCCTTGTTTTTCTGAGCATTCCATAAATTCTTGGTTTGTTTACGTGGCAGAGTGTTGTTTGTGGCTCAGCTGCACTGGGTTCAGGGTGTGGTGTCAGGGGAGCCCAGGCAGAGGCTCTTAGCCTGCCTGCAGCAGCCAGGAGCAGGTTAGTGGATGTCCGCTGGGCAGTAGTAGACCACTTGGGCCTCACGCCAGAGGACTATTGATGACGTTTCCAAGAGGGGACGTTTCTTCTTTTGGACTTTTTGGATTTCAGCAGCTATTCAATAAACTGCTTGCCTTAAGTTAAACCCAGTTTGCCTCCCCAGGTCTGCATTTGGGTCCTCACTTCTCGTCTTCCATCTTATGACAAACTTTTACACAAATATAAAAGTATACGGAACCTATAGCTATACACTTGTTATTATATTTATATGCAGTTACTTCAGAAAGCATCCATATTCATTTAACTTTTGTAGATTGTGTTTTAGATTAAATTTAAAGCCCAATTGTGCTCAATTCCACACTTATCCAGTCCCTCTGTCAAAGTGTCAGTAAACTTCAAATTGCCTTTGCTTGACAGAAAAAGCATTGCTTGAATAGACTAAGGTGGTCAGTTTGAATAGAAACTATTATGTAATGGCCAGTTAATATACATTTAACATGAAACATTGTAAATAATTGTTAGAGTGGATTCTTAAATGTTTGTCATTTTTATGCTTGCCATCCATTTCTACATTGTTTAACTGTGAGGCTGAAGTGTTTTATCACAGGGAACATCCTTGTGGAGGTTTGTTTGATGTTTGGTAGAGCTTCCTGCCCTTTGTATGGTTTCACTGTGTTACCTATGGTAAACCATACATTGGGTGTGGGGGAGACTACCCTCTTTATGACCAAGGATGTTCCCCCTGCTTTTAGGGTTTATGACCCTTTGATCAGCAGGAGGGCACCTACACACACACACACACACACCTACCTACACACACACATACACACACACACACACACACACACACACACACACACACACACACACACACAAACACACACAGTGCCTCGTCTTTGTAACCAAGGGGGGTTAAGAGGGGAGGTACGTGTTGTAAACTATTGTGTGAACTGTCTCTCAATAAATAGCTGCGAGGGAAGCTGCTCTTTGAAGGACTTTGGGCTGGAGACAGGTTAGGAGCGTGAGCTCCAAGAGCTGGTTCTTGACCAAAGGCCTCCCTTGCGCAAGTAATCGATCGAACACTGTTGCCTTGTTTTCTTTCATGATGAATAAGTCTCTAGAACTAGCGGGGTTTGTGGGAACAGACCCAACATTTATTTGGTCCTTCGAGCCGGATCCCAACACATCGCCTCCACCGCGAGGGGAGGGAGAGGACGCCACCGCAGTCTGCTAGCAGCCATCGTCTGGGACGATTGACGAAAGCCCTGGTACTTTGCTTTGTTCCAGGCCGGACAGTTTGCGCCTGAACTCCCCACGGGATGGATGGCGATTGACGGGAACCAGAGACTCTTCCCATGAACGGAAACAACACGAACAGTGAGTACAGAAGGCCTTAGAGAGCGGCTACGTGCCCGTGCGTTAAAGCAGGTACGTGAGTGCGCAAGCTGTGCGTGTAGACGCAAGCTACCTGGCTTCTCCGCCAGTGTTTTTGTTTTTGTTTTATCTTTTTGATTTATTTAAGGAGGTTTAAAGGGGTTTCTCCACCGAATAGAAGGAGGGTAAGGACGGTTTCTCCACCGAAAGGAGGATAGAGCTCTATAAAGATAAAAAAAGGTTCTCCGCAGTTAAGGGCGTTGAGTGTATGGTTTCTCCACCAATGGTAAGGAGGAAAGAGCTCGCCGCGGTAAGGGGGATTATGGGCCTAAAAAGAGTGTGAATGAGCGTATATGTGTGTGAGTGCCAGTAAGTGAACGCAGCAGCACAGAAGTTAACCTAAGCGGTGTTAATGGAATTCGGTGACCTGTTGTGTACACGTAGCCTGGGTTTTGGTGTAAGTCGCGTTGCCAGTTGCAAACTTAAAAGAAGTCTGCCTTGAAAGAGGATGAAATACACTGCAAAGTTTTTATTGGGCAGAACGTGGTGTGTGGATCGTTGAAGAATGAAGTGCAATTGTGCTCTAAAGCAGAAGCGAGTGTGAGTGTGTCTGACGTCACGGTGTGTGTGAAGGTATCCAGCTGGGGCAGACGTGATTCTGCAGGTCACCTGCCCAGCGGACAAAGAAATAAAATAGTTGTGTGGTGAATGATAGCACGGAGAGTGTTTGGTGTTTCTCAGCCTGAAACAGCTGTAATGTACTTTCTGTTTTTAAGAGAGAGAGAGATGTGTGTTGTTTTAAGCAGTGATGAGAATAATGAAAATGTGATGAGAGAGGAACACAAAAACATACAGAAAATACATCAACCATACTAACCCTACATGCATACACAATAAATGATACTCATGAAGACCAGACAGCATCTTAAGCATGAGATTCTGTTTGTCATCTTGTCCAAGTCACTAGTAAGATGAAAGTGATACATAGACTAGTGGACTGAATATTATAGGAGGACAGATGGTTGCATCATAGAGGAAAACAGAATGCTGATGAGGGGTCTTACATGAGTGAGCTGAGTGAGCTGATTGTGAGTTTCTGGTGTGTGAAGAAGTTTTACCATGGCACACATTTGGTTACATGAGAAGAAACTTATTATGTGATGAGACAACAGGGTTATGCTGTATGTTGTGTGTGGCTGATTGGATGAATGTTTGAGATTAAACTGGCTGTTGATTTGTCTTTTGTTACTAAGTTGAGCCTGCCAAATGGGTTGTTACAATTTATCCCCCTGGCATGAAAAACACGTGTCATGACTTAACAAGGCCTTTCTTTCCTTTGCTTTCCTTTATTTTCTTTCCTTTCTTTTTATTTTGTTACTTTCATGGTGCACTGAAAGTTTCGTTTGATGATCTCTGTTTGAGCAGATATGCACGATTAGAACAGAAGCGCTATACGACTCGTCGTCAAGAAAACTGTTGCAAAAGTGAGGTTCTCCAAAAATTAAAATGGGCTTGGGAGAAAGCCACTTATTTGGGACAATCAGAAAACAAGTCCCTGCCAAAAAGGATTCAGCGATGTAATCCGCTTCTAAAGTTTTTCTTCTTCTTTTTTGAAATGACGTCATTGCTGGCAGTAGAAACTTATTGCGTCAAGAAGGGTTCTACTATTAGCAAATAACAAATGAGGGAAAAAACTGACTGACAAAAGCTGACAAGACTGACTGACTTAACACCATTGTGTGAAGTTAACCCCCACCTGACAAAGGTGTGGATGTATCTCTGTGTGTGTCTTCTGTTGCAGGAACAAAAGGAGACCACAAGAGGAAACTTGGGTCACATGACTATGTGAACTCTGCAAATTTAACCTTTTTTAGTTTAAAATTTTCTGTGTCTGTGAATTCACCATGGGTGTGTCATTAACTACCTTGTGTTGCTCACAGAGATTACTGTGAGAAAGAGTGTATACACCTGCGCAGCGCTAACATTTACTTCTTTTTACAGCAGAGTGTTAACTTTATGACCTTTTTACAGCATCTCTGGAATCTGGATGGCCGGCACCTGACCACCAGGATTGTTTATGTGTGTTGTTAATGTTTGTTTTTCTTTAAGAGTGCTTGTAAAGGATTCAGCACAGACAGACAAGTGACAATTGAACAGATGTGCAGTGGTTACAGAATAGTTTAATATGGGCTCACTAGCTGGCCACTATTGAGCTCATAGTAAGTGGAGTGACAAACTTTAGGAAAGTCACCGATTAAATTGTGGAATAAATTGGGATGATTCATGATTTGGGACAAATTATGATAATAATAATAGTGATTTAATGACTGGGGAAAACCTGCACATGATATTTGTCTTTTATGCTGAATACTTTATTACTCTTATGATCTATAGTTGGTTGAAAATGTGAAGTTTGATTTAACAGACGTTGTCTTCCAGGATACAGGCTCCAGGTGGAGCTGGGAGTTAAACAAGCTAAACATTTAATTGCCGACTAATGTTTTTACACAGGGTTACAGGTTGGAGTGAAGCTGCTCCAAGGGACAAACCCTGGAGATTGTTTTAGGGAGACTGTGCAACATTCTTGTACATGTCTCGTTGGGGAGTTGACACATGGCGGAAGCCATGTGGCGAGAGGAGTGTCATTTTAATTTGCAGATGTCGTGAGGTGCCATGACGAGAAGGAGTGACTGAGAGGATCGTCCATAAGATGGAAGCTGAGGCCTGGAGAGAGTCTTCAGGAGGATCGGAGATCACCTTCAGCACAGAGAACTGTGCTACTGAGCTTCCAGGAGATCGTCATGAGGAGACTCTGCACAGCGAAATCTTAAATGAGATAAAAGAGTTTCGACATTGACGTTGAGGAAGACAACTAAGGTGTACGACGTGCTCTGCCTTTAAAATCTTCAGCAACGTTGAATCGTTTGAACCTGAGGGAGCGTGCCAGGCTCCAAAAAGTGACAGCGCAGAGGAGGTCCAGCGATGGACTTGTGGTTCTGTGAACAGCACAAATGCCAGGTGACTGTGAAAAACCTAACACCACTTTTTCCACAAGTGAAGCCAGTAACTTACTATCCTAAAAGATTAGCTCTAGTTGCTTGTGCTTTACCTCCATGCGTGAGATCAATATGTGCAGCAGCTTAAGCTGTACAATGTTTCAGGATATAGTTTCACCTTTTTGACACTGTTAGTTCCACACGAGGTAGATGTCTACTAATGCAGACTAAAATTATATTTCTGTCACCTACAAGACGCTTGTCTTTAATGTTACTGTTACGTCAACCCTTTTTGCCAACAAAGGAAGAGGGCGCTTCTCATGAGTGTAGACAGCGCGTAGAGAGGGGTGTAAGCTGAGGGATGACTTAATAGATGTGCCACTTGGTGAGGGAAAGGTTTGGTTTGTTGATGGTTTGAGTTTTACAACAGCAGAGGGACAGGCTAAACCAGGTTTTACTGTAGTAGACAGTGAGAAAGTTATCTGTGCAGGACACCTAACAGGTTCTATGTCTGCTGAAGCAGCAGAGATAGTAGCTTTAACGGAAGTGTGTAAAGCTGCAGAGAGATAAGATGTGACAATATACACTGATAGCCAGTATGCATTTGCTACAGTACATTTCTTTGTAGTACAGTGGGTGAGACGAGGTGTGACAGCCTCTACAGGGAAACCTGTAGAACACGCCAAACTTTTGCAAAATCTGCTGGAGGCAGAGTTATTACCCAGTAGGATTGCCGGTTGCAAATGTGTAGCACACATGTGAGGGAAAGATCCAGTTGCATTAGAGAATGCTTTTGCAGATAAGATCACAAAAGAGGCAACTTTAGGAGAACATGGTGTTAACATTTTAGCAATGCAACACCAACAGACGTTGCCTATTATGCGAGGTGCACTGGCAGCCATGCAGGGCCACTGACCTACTGCAGGAAAACAGTGTGACTTACAGAAGGAGCGAATTTGCAGGATGGTGTTTGTTATCTGTGTGATGAACCAATACTGCCTAAGAATTTGTATAAGACTGTTGCTATTTTGCGCCATGGGCTTTGCCATGTCGCAACAGGAGGGAGATGATGACAGCAATAGTTTATACTTTAAGATTAAATACCTGAGCATATTAGCAGATTAGATGCTTTAAAATGTTTAAAAATGAAGAAGTCTTGAGAACAAATGATCTGCCAGATGATTCTGTTCTCCGCAGGAGCAGAGGCTGAAGTCTGGAGATTGGATGTTGACAAGGCCATGGAGAGGAAGTGCTGGTCCAGTCCACGGTGGAAAGGTTCCTATCGGATGCTGCTGACGACGACCACAGCAGTGAAGATCGCAGAAAGGAACACTTGGATACATCAAGCGCACTGCAAGAAGGTAACACACTTCCTGGCCGACTCTGGGTGATGGTGAAAAGGCCAGCGGTACAAAGGGGGGAGTATATCTCTAGGACCTCTCATCTCAATCCTGGTGAAGAAACCAACGGATCCTGAACCCAACTTAGAATGGCTGGGAATGTGCTGTTCGCCTTCTTGTGCCTGTGGACCCAGAGTGGGATGACAGGAGCGCACTGGGACAGAGCAAACTACACCCAGTACCCGCATGGGGTTTCAACCAACTACTGGTGGCAGTTTGTGAACACGACCGCTCACATAAAGAACGAGACCAATGGTTATGCTTGTGATGCCACTGGCTACACATTCTTCTGGACTGTGGCCATATAGCATCACTGAGAGTGAGACAGTTTGTTTGGTTGCCTTGGCAACACATCCAGGAGTAAACATACTTGGGACACTGCCAACTTTTCAACTTCTGAACCTGAATGGACGGTTGATTCACCAGTAGCTGGGAGGGTGAACTGCTCTGGTAAGACAGACCTGCTAGTCTGACTCAAAGTGTCTGACTCGCAGCAGGACATTGAAAAGCTAAATGAACTGGAAACAGGCCAGTTGCCTATGTGAATGAAGGGCAATGGATTAGTCCAAGTTGGAGATTTATCATGGAATTTGTACAACATCACCTATTCTTTGTGTCCTCTGCAAGAAGGATGTAAACAGAGAAGCCTTTTGTCTACATTTACATCATGAACACTTCTCTAAGCTGGTTGAGGTTTTGAGCCAAGAAGATCAAAACACCTTGATCCAATTTCCTTTACAAAGCTTTTCCTGTGGTGACAACAGGACAGGAGAAGAGTTGTAAATGCGGATAATTTACTAGTTGACTCTAACCCCCACAGGATGCCTACAGTGAGAAGATTTGGGGGGTTGATAAAGTCATAAAGAAGGGTGTTGACCAGGCTACAGCTTTGAAGTTAGCTGAGAGCCACATGGACAAACGATAAAGTCAACTGATGTGTTTGAATGTCTATGTCTGTATACAGTTGTATTGTAGTGACATATGATTTTTTGAGAATGTTGATTCTTCTTGTTTGACTGTTACATTCAGTTGTTTACTTGCAGAAATACATAATGAATCGCACGACAGGAGTAGATGCACCACAAGGCTGGATAACTTGGTTAATGTCTGGTCCTTGGTGGCATTTCCTTTTGAAAATATTAATTCCTGTTTTTGGACTGTTGACATTTGATTTGTTTATGTATAGGATGAATTTTACCGTGTATAAGATCAATGCGAACTAAGATGATTTCTGATACATTTGTTAATTATGTACTTTTACAACAATATGAATTGACTGAAATGAATGTCATGACAGAAGCCTGTGTATAAATGATGCCTGCACTGAAATTGTCAAGCAAGAGGTGCATGGATAAGAATATATTACATAGAAATAATTTGGAGCATAAAAATCACAAAACAGGAGGGAATGTTAGAGTGGATTCTTAAATGTTTGTCATTTTTATGCTTGCCATCCATTTCTACATTGTTTAACTGTGAGGCTGAAGTGTTTTATCACAGGGAACATCCTTGTGGAGGTTTGTTTGATGTTTGGTAGAGCTTCCTGCCCTTTGTATGGTTTCACTGTGTTACCTATGGTAAACCATACATTGGGTGTGGGGGAGACTACCCTCTTTATGACCAAGGATGTTCCCCCTGCTTTTAGGGTTTATGACCCTTTGATCAGCAGGAGGGCACCTACACACACACACACACACACCTACCTACACACACACATACACACACACACACACACACACACACACACACACACACACACACACACACACACACACACACAGTGCCTCGTCTTTGTAACCAAGGGGGGTTAAGAGGGGAGGTACGTGTTGTAAACTATTGTGTGAACTGTCTCTCAATAAATAGCTGCGAGGGAAGCTGCTCTTTGAAGGACTTTGGGCTGGAGACAGGTTAGGAGCGTGAGCTCCAAGAGCTGGTTCTTGACCAAAGGCCTCCCTTGCGCAAGTAATCGATCGAACACTGTTGTCTTGTTTTCTTTCATGATGAATAAGTCTCTAGAACTAGCGGGGTTTGTGGGAACAGACCCAACAATAATTGTGTTTATGAAGCTTAGAACAACTATGACCTCATTCCTTTATCAGAAATCACGTGAAGGTTATTATGAACTTGATAAGTCAACCAAAGGTTTTTAAACCACCTATACCTCATGGTACTATAACCCTTAAAAAATGTACTTTAAGTTTCTCCACCGACTTATGAAAAACAAAACTGAAACAAACCAACAATCCAGACTAGCAGTGCTTATTTCTGTTTACACTGCATCATAGATATTAAACTGGTGCCATTATGCTATACACACTAGGTTGTATAAACAAATGAATAAAAACAGATTTAAACATTTGGAAATATTTAGTTACAATTATTGTTTCAGCCTGGAGAATTACACTCAGATACTGTCTTCTTTAAATACCTAACCTTTTTGGTCTGGATAAAGTGATTAAGGCCCATTTGGTCCATGCGCCAACCAGCGTGCAGCCTGTTACAGTCGCTCCTGCTTTTTCTCTTAGTTTAGCTCTGTTTTCTTACGTATTCTTTTTTTTTTCTGACTTGTATTTTCATCCGTTTATTATCCTTCACCCAATCATGTGGATTGAGAGAGTTTTTGTTCTTCTGGTGGCTGTGGAACTATTACTTTTATCAAGGAACGGGACCGCGGCACATCTCCTACACGCACGGACTGTTTACTCCAGAGATCAGCTGATCGCCCTGATGCCGGCCGGCTCGCTGGCCAGACCCGCAGAAGTACCAGCTGAAATTTGGAGAAAAACACACCGGGGATGCAGAGGTCAAGGACAGAAGAGAAGAAAGAAGGAAACGGTGAGACAGCGGAGGCTCGAAGCGAGGAGGAGGTATAAACCATGTCTGCCGTCTATCGTAATGGGAAATGTGCGATCGTTATCGAATAAAATCAACGAGCTCTCAGCACTGGTACGGAGTCAGAGGGAATACCGAGAGTGTAGCCTGATGTGTTTCACTGAATCATGGATGCACCAGGACATTCCCGACGAGAATGCTTCCGTGGAAGGTTTCCACACTGTTCGGGCGGACAGGGACAGCATCGCTAGCGGTAAGCGGAAAGGAGGTGGACTTGCTGTTTTAGTTAAGAACCGGTGGTGTAACCCTGCCAACATAACAATCAAAGAAAGGATTTGTTGCCCGGACATTGAACTGTGTGCTGTTGGACTCAGGCCGTATTATTTACCCAGGGAATTCTCTCACGTCATCTTGGTGGCTGTTTATGTTCCTCCCTCTGCTAACCCCACAGCTGCATGTGACACTATCCACTCTGCCATAGCCCGGTTACAGACTCAGCACCCGAGTGCCTTTATTGTGATCTCGGGTGACTTCAACCATGTATCACTGGACAATACACTTCCAACATTCAGACAATATGTGGACTGTCCCACCAGGGGAGAGAAAATTCTAGACCTACTGTATGCTAATGTCAAGGATGCATACAGCTCCTCCTCCCTTCCCCCACTTGGTAGGTCAGATCATAACCTGATTCACCTCACCCCACTCTATGTGCCAATTGTGAGGAGGGAACCTGTGACCACGAGGAGCGTTAGGAGGTGGTCAGAGGAGGCCTTAGCGGAACTACAGGGCTGTTTTGAGGTGACCGACTGGGAAACACTCTGTGAGCCTCATGCCGAGGACATCAATGGGCTTACTGAGTGTATCACAGACTACATAACTTTCTGCACCAACTCCATTGTTCCAGCTCAGACTGTTCATTGTTACCCAAATAACAAGCCGTGGGTGACTAAGGACATCAAAGCCCTCCTCAACGACAAGAAGAGGGCTTTCAGAGGGGGCAATAAAGAGGAGGTGAGGAAGGTCCGGGTGTTACTAAAGGACAAGATCAGAGAGGCTAAGGATAATTACAGGAGGAAGCTGGAGTGGAAACTCCAGCAGAACAGCATGAGAGAGGTGTGGAGGGGCATGAAGACCATCACTGGATTCAGGCCAACCAACAGCAGGGGAGCTGAGGGAGGTGAGAACAGAGCTAACAAGTTGAATCTGTTTTTCAATAGATTCGACACCACAGTGTCTGCTCACACCCCCACAACCTCACCTGTAGTCAGCCTGGAACCCAGAGCCACACCACTGTGCCAGCCTCTCTCTTCACATGGCGCTGTTGCCTCCTGTGAGATTCCTGACACCCCTCCCCCACCCATCACCTTCACTCAATACCAGGTTGAGATGCAAATGAGGAGACTTCACTCAGGCAAGTCTGCTGGACCAGACGGAGTGAGGCCTGTGCCCCCCAGCTGTGTGGAGTCTTTCATAAACTGTTTATGCTGAGTTTGAGTCTGCAGAGGGTCCCAGTGATGTGGAAGACATCATGCCTCGTCCCTGTACCAAAGACGCCACGTCCCAGTGGCCCCCAGGATTACAGGCCCGTGGCACTGACCTCCCACATCATGAAGACCCTGGAAAGACTCATCCTGGACCAGCTGCGACCCATTGTCAGACCACATCTGGATCCCCTTCAATTTGCCTATCAGCCTCGTCTCGGAACAGAGGACGCCATCATCTACCTGCTCAATCGTGTCTACACCCATCTGGACCAGCCGGCGAGCACTGTGAGCACATGTTTTTTGACTTTTCCAGTGCTTTCAATAACATCAGGCCGACTCTCCTGGGTGATAAGTTAAGTTGCAGGTGGATGCTTCTCTGGTGTCCTGGATTGTTGATTACCTGACAGGAAGACCACAATATGTACGTCTCCCACAGTGTGTGTCTGACAAGGTAATCAGCAACACAGGGGCACCACAAGGGACTGTCCTCTCTCCCTTCCTCTTCACCCTCTACACCACAAACTTCAGCCACTGCACAGAGACCTGCCACCTTCAGAAGTTTTCTGATGACTCCGCGGTGGTTGGATGCATCAGCAGGGATGATGAGACAGAGTACCGGGCTGTGATCGACTCCTTTGTCACGTGGTGTGAGCAGAATCATCTGCAGCTCAACGTGGGAAAGACCAAGGAATTAATAGTGGATTTCAGGAAGACCAGGAAACACTTGACCCCTGTTTCAATCCAGGGGGTCAGTGTTGACATTGTGGAGGACTATAAATACCTTGGAGTACACATTGACAATAAACTGGACTGGGCTAAAAACACCACAGCACTTTACAGAAAGGGCCAGAGTCGTCTCTATTTTTTGAGGCGACTGAGGTCCTTCAACATCTGCCAGAAAATGCTCAGGATTTTCTATGAGTCTGTTGTGGCCAGTGCAATCCTTTATGCTGTTGCATGCTGGGGGAGCAGGCTGAGGGTCGCAGATGCCAACAGACTCGATAAACTGATCCGTAAGGCCAGTAATGTTGTGGGGATGGAGCTGGACTCCCTCAAGGTGGTGTCGGAGAGGCGGATGTTGTCCAAGATAAAGACAATGTTGGATAACACCTCCCACCCACTCCATGACATGCTGGTCAGTCACAGGAGCACGTTCAGTGAGAGACTGAGAGTACCGAAAAGCACCACTGAACGACACAGGAAATCTTTCCTGCCTGTGGCCATCTCCCTGTACAACTCATCCACTTAACACACTGTTTACTGCAACAGCTACACATGTTTCTTTTTTAGCTATTTATTAATAAGTGACTTTATGTATATATATATGCCTGTATATATTGTGCTATTCTTAGTTAGTTTATTGTTTGTCTTTGTTAATGTTTGTTTGTAATGGAGCACTGTAACAAAAAAAATAATTTCCCCTAGGGATCAATAAAGTATTCTGATTCTGATTCTGATAATTGCTGAATTATGTGCCAAAATTGCATTTTGTTATTTTGTTTGTTTTACCAGCACACAGACGGATCATTAAAAATACTTGCAACTGAAGTGAATGGAAATCTGTCATCGCTATTAAAATGTGTGCAGAAATTTTATTATACTCCAAATTTTAATTTTGTCATTTATATGACATTAAAGCTACTTGTATGTACCTGAAAGTGAATGATCTTGGCATATGTTTCAGAGATGGACTCTGCATAGAAAGGTGTGGTCCCCAGCAACATCTCATAAGCACAAATACCCAGAGCCCACCAGTCACACTCAGGACCATAACCTCCACCTCCCTCAACTGCTCTTAAGATCTCTGGAGACAAATAGTCTGGGGTCCCGACTGCTAAAGACGAGTGCACCTGCAAAGAAAAGAAGATAGATTTAAAAAAAAAAAAATAGAAATAACTAAAAGCCATGACCTGCCTCAAGGAAGTACTAGAATGTAGCAAAATCATCACTGTGTGTTTTTAGTCCTGTCTTAAAAATAAACAAATAAGCAAGCTCCATGACAAGTAAACTGTGACTTTTTTGTTTTTATGGGCCAATTTTTGTTGTTGTTGTTGTTGTTGGTTTGTTTTTTTTAAAATTAAAGCCGAGGAGGTCGGATGCACCCTCCCTCTGAAAGCAGTCTTGTCACAGACAAACAGAAGAAAATGGTATTGAGCTGAAAAGGAACGCAATTTGTCCCGTACTTCAGCTAGAATGAAAAAAAAGACTCAAAGCTGGAGTTATCCCATATGGAAAAGAAATAGTAAAAACTTATATGATTTACTCATGAAAGTGGCCACTTTCTCATTACTTTCATATATTGTTTTAGTAAGTATCCAAAACATACAAGTTTCATTTATATAATTTTTCAAGGGATCTTATATCTGTTTTCACTCTTGTATGCTTTTCATACAAGTTTCACACAAGACAGAAACTTTATAAGATTTATATATATTTTTTCCATATGGGATTCTATGTCTTTGCTGCACAGCTGCCTCTTCTTCTCTCATTCTCTCCCCCTCCCTCTCCTGTTGCTGCTTCAATTGTGAAACTGATCAATGATCAGCTGATCGGCTTTTCTCTCTTGTTTGTTTATCGCCCACTTTGCGCCAGAAAGAGGAAACCAGCAGATGTCGCGCTAAACAACAGCAGCAGGTTTAAGCTCGATAAGCTGTTGTTAGAATTGATTTAATATTACTTTCTAGTATCAGCTGATGTTTGCTGGGTCTAGCAAAGTTTTGCCAGGGGGGGCAGGTAGGGCATTAACAGGGATTGGGGGGCACAAAGAAATACTTTTCTTTCTTATTCTCATTTAAAATGTCTAGCTTTTAATAAATAATTATCTGAATCTTACAGCCAGCGTGGTCATAATGTAAAATGTATAGAAAACATACATACATACCAACAAGACAGTGTGCATCACTGTCACAACACCATTTGTGTTCATTCAAAGGCTTCATGGCTTTTCCTATAATACCTGGTGGGCTGGTCTCTAGTCAAAATGCCCAGGCCGATTATTTTGTCCCAGTCAAGGGATGTGCAGACCTTCCTCTCTCCAGGTATTCCATGACATATTGCAATCTTTACTGTAAAGCTAGACTGTTGCTATGAGTTAGTTTAAGAATGTAACTGAGAATGTATGAGAGCACTACTTTTAGGAGACAGTGTTGCTTTTTATGCACATCTTTTTTTGTGAAAACTAATGTCTGTCTGTCTGTCTGTCTGTCTGTCTATCTGTCCGTTGTTACTTGCGCACAATGAACTCACCATCCCATCATCAAGTAGCCTCAGACAGGAACCAAAGTCTCCCAGTCTAATATGCCCATCAGCTGTCAACAGGATGTTGTCAGGTTTGATGTCTCTGTGTAAGAAAACAGGTAAATAGGGCTATTTAACCTCTAAATGTCAGATTTCATTAACAAAAAAAGTCATTATGATCAAATGATTATAGTTTCTTTATGTTAGTCAGTTTTAGGAGAGAGCTAATATTAATATTTAAACCTCATATCTCTGATACATATATTTTAGATAAGGTTTCTCTGCAAACTCTGTATGACTGTAGCCAGTGTTGGGAAGGTTACTTTTAAAATGTATTCCATTACAGAATACCGAATACATGCCCCAAAATGTATTCTGTAACGTATTCCGTTACGTTACTCAATGAGGGTAACGTATTCTGAATACTTTGGATTACTTAATATTAGAGCTGGGCGATATAAGATTTTTTCATATCACGATATGTTTTTTTCATTTCAGGCAATAACGATATATATCACGATATTAAGCCAAATAACTATATTTGTAAGATTCAAATGTGCCGTTGCTCACAAGTAAAATGTGAAATAATCAGCAGCTTGTCTTGATTTTACTATTTATTTCCCATAATAAGTTCAACAGGGTAGATGTACTTAAGGAACATCAGACCTTTTCAGATAAATAAAGGCAAATATTGCAAACTACACAAAAGGCAGCCGCTAAAGCGTTTAAGTTTCAAAATAGAACAAACAAAACAGACTACTAAATTGTCAATTCCACTTAGAAACAAAATATTAATTCTAAAAATAAATCTTAGTTTGTTTTACAGAAGAACAGACAAAATTGACTAACTTTTGTCAATATCAAATAAACTGAGAACTAAAAGGAATTTTCAATCTCTCCTTGTTGTATAGCTTTCTGAACTTTCTGAATCATTTATCATCCGCAACTGAAAATAGTTGTGGATGATTACTATACCTTTCTAATGTGACGTTGTTGTCCCTGGCTCTCTTTCTCTCTCTCTCCCTCCCGCTCTGTTCCTGTGCTACTGCGAGTGTAACTACCGCCCCTCCCCCCTCTTCCCAGCGCAAAGCGCAAGGCTCGCGTGCGGAGTGAAGCGGAAAAAAAGTGCGAGAGAGAGGGTGAGAGAAAGAAACCCCCCCCCCCCCCCCCCCCCCCCACGGCTCGCGATAAGAAGCCGGCTCGCATCGTTCACGTCAAAGATCCGGCTCTAAGAGCCATTTCGTTCGCGACCGACACATCACTACGAAATATACTACTACTACTACTACTACTACTACTACTACTACTACTAATAATAATAATAATAATAATAATAATAATAATAATAATGTGCGGCTTGGCACTTGTGCTGTACGTAACAAGTCACGTGACGTGACGCTGCGGCTGTGATTGGTTCGGCTCTGCGCTACTTAATTTGGATTGGCTGTTCTTATTTTCTTTTTTTTAAGAGCAAGAGAGTGATGAGGTCTATCGCAATAGTTAAATTTTTCTATCGAGAAAAAGTTATTTCACAATACATATCGTTATCGTTTTATCGCCCAGCTCTACTTAATATATTATCATGCTGTTTACAACTACGTGAATGTACTATTGCTGTGATTTATTACTGTTACTGAAGGTCCGCGGCTCCGAACCGTAGTAAAGGGACCTCTGGCTAATACGGTGGGTTCCGTGTTGGGCTCGTAGCTAAAAACTAGCTTTACTTTGTTGTCTGGGTCAACTTTGCTAGCGAGAGACAGAGAGAGGCGTTGAAAGGCTGCTCCAACGAAACTTATTTTTTCCGGAGGAAAACACGAACACAGTGTACAGTTGAGTCTTAATAGCTTACTTACAACTGGGCTCGTCAGGCACTCTTCTTGGCTGCAGTGGTTATTATTATATTTACATGCTTCCAGCTCCCGTTTTTGCTCCGTGACAGCTCGGACTTTTCCTTTCTCTCCCTCCCTCGCTCACAGACACATAACGTGTATGGTAGTCCATTCTCGCTGCAGCACGGACTACACTGCCCATGAGGCTACATTCTTTAGGGCCGTGCCTGTAGCATTCTGCCTTTTAGCTTAGCACAACAACAACAACAAAAAAGCGCTCTCTCACCCAGGAAACATGCAGCGAGAGAGAGCGTCACCCTGTAACCATGGCAACCGTAACGCTGCCGCCTGGAACAACAGAACATAGCTGTCAAACAAACCCAAACAATCCTGACCCGCGACAATATGAAACAGGAAAGTACCGCCGTGTAATCCATTTATTTCAACAAAGTAACTGTATTCTGAATACCACCTTTTTAAACGGTAACTGTAACGGAATGCAGTTACTCATATTTTGTATTTTAAATACGTAACGGCGGTACATGTATTCCGTTACTCCCCAACACTGACTGTAGCCCTAAATAAGAAAAAAAAAAGTAAAAAATCAATAAGCAGTCTACCTGTGCACATAACCCAGTCTATGGACAGAGTCAATGGCCATAACCATCTCTGCCAAGTAGAACTGAGCCATGTCCTCAGGCATCCGATCCCCAAATTTACTGAGGAGAGTCAGCAGGTCTCCACCTACATAATAATCCATCACCAGGTACTGAGTGAGAAGGGATTGGAAGGTTGTGAAAATTAGTAATGGGATTCAAGTTAAATATAAAATGCTAAAATGTAGACAACACATTTGTAAAACATATTTATCTGATTGACCATGTATAAACATACCAGGTAGTTATCATCTTGAAAGGCATAGTGCAACTCTGTGATCCAGCGTCTGTCACCCCTTAACAAAACTTCCCTCTCTTCTTGGTAACATGCTGTCTGTGTAAAGCATGAAGAGAACTCGATGCCAGACAAATGAAAAGCAGCAGGCAGAAAAATATAATGCTGAATTAACAATAACAAAGGCCTTCTAGATTTAAAGTTTGAGTCCCCATTATGTTGTCATAACCCTATTCTTAGTGTTGTGAATGTGAGGTTATCTGTGCTTGTGTACCTCTCCTCGCCTCAGCATGTCCCACTTATTCATAATCTTCAGAGCATACACTTGTTGTGTGTTTCGCATCTTTGCCACTGCGACCTGTGGTAGTGACAAGACCAAAAGCAGCACAATAACCACTTAAACGATTGCATGCACAAAACGAGAAGACTGTCATAATTGGTGATTTGTCTAAAACATTCTAACAGTGAGAGATGGTCGTGTTCTGTATCGAATTATGTACAAATGAAACATTGCTTATTGGAATATCTGAATGTTTTGACAAACAGTCATTCACCTGCCAAATATCAGAATACTTCTCAGTATAATAGCTCAAACATTGCTTTGGGGAACTTCTTTTTGTTCTTTTGGTTGCTCTTTTTCAATTCAGTTTGTTCAACTGAGTTCTATTTTTATAGTGTCAAATCACAACAACAGTGTTGCCTCAAAGTGTTTTATTGTCATGGGCTGGGTCTGTGACCCAGCATTTTGAGTTCATGATATATTGTTTATTTCTTTTATTAGTATGGGGAAATGTTAAGTTCTTGTTTTGTATTATTAGTTGAGGCTTCACCAGTTGGAGGTGAGGGGAGTAAGACAGTAAGAGAGCTTAATGATTAATAATAACTACCTGCAGACTGTTGTATAAACACATAGTGAGTAAAAAGAGATGGAAAGCCCCCAGTAGCCTAAGCCTATTGTAGCATTAATTAAGGGAGGAGTCAGGGTGACCTAATCTAGCCCTTACCATATGCTTTGTCAAAAGGGAACATCTTAAGCCTAATCTTAAAAGTAGAGAGGGCATTTGTCTCCCAAATCCAAGATGGTTCCACAGAAGAGGGACTTGAAAGCTAAAAGTTCTGTTTGCAATTCTGCTTTTAAATATCCTAGGAACAGAATCAGAATCAGAGAGACTTTATTTATCCTCAAGGGAACTCCAAGTAAGCCAGCAGTCTGAGAGTTAAGTGCTCCTTTGGGGTGATATGGTACTATGAGGTCTTTAAGATAAGATGGGGTCTGATTATTCAACACTTTGTATGTGTGGAAAAGGTTTTTATATTTGATTTTGGATTTAACAGGGAGTTAATGATGAAAAGCCAGGATTAGCAAGATATGCTCTCTTTCTAGTCCCTGTCAGTACTCTCCATGCATGTAATGAATTACAATTGTTCAGCCTACAAGTAAAAAATGCATGACCTAGTTCTTCAGCATAAATCTGAGACAGGATGCTTCTAATTTTAGAGATGTTGCACAAAGATATTGCTGCAATGCACTGTGTTGGCGCACGGCAATTAAGAAGAAGTAGGTGGCAGAATTATATCCTTAAACATAGTTTAAGAACAAGATCCAGAGTGTGATTAAAGTGGTGGGTTAGTTCTATTCTGTTTTGAGCAAAGGCAATTGAGACTAATAATCAATTAAAGGCCATCTTGATGCTGTCATTTTCAGCATCTGCACTGATGTTTAAATCACCAACAATAATTATTTTCTCTTAGCACTAAATCAGATAAGAAAGTCTGAGAAGTAAAATACAAAAGCCCAGGTGGATGATAGGTAACAACAAATAAAATAATAATAAAATACTTTAACCCTAAGTCCTTAAAAACACATCCACTTTGATCCTCGAGCCAAAAAACGGCCACATCTGAAAAAGTGCTATAAAAATGTTATATATTAATATTTTTTTCCCACTTTAAATCAGTCAGTCTTTTAAAACTATTTCTGCCTGAAATATTCATATAAATTTTAAATTATATTTCGGGGGTTTTAACCCTTTAAATCCCAGTTTCGTTACATGAGCGCACTGGTTTTTTAGCAGAAAAAAAACCTTAAATTTCCATAAAATACATTTAAAGTAATATTTGATTGTTATTATAATTAGGCCTTTATATGGGACAAAAATTGCCACCAACATTCATTTTGATCCATCATTATTTTTTTTTGCAGGGACAGTAAATATAATACAATGGTGTATGTCACGGGTTGCTGGGGCAAGCCGTGTGAGAATGTATTAGGACCCAAAATGCGGCAGCTCTGGTGCAGGTGAGTTTATTTAGCAAGGTAAATACAAACAGAGATGGCGAGGGTGAGCTGAAACTAAGAAAACCTAAACTGGAAACAACTAAGGAAAACAAACCTAAAACCTTGAGATAAGAAACCGAGATGCAGGGAGATGAAGAGAATTTAGGGAAAAACCACACAGGACGACGGAGGGAGAAACGCAGGAAGATGGAGGGAAACAACACAGACGAACCAGCAACTACTAAGACAGAAGACACAACTTAAATACACTCAGAGAAACACAGGGAGATTACACACAGGTGGGGAACACAGCTGGGAGTGATTAACGTGATGAGACAAGGGAGGCAACTGAAAACACTCGCATAAGACGCAGACCTTCACAATAAAACAGGAACTTACACATGCACGTAATGACACAACACACAAACTAAACACAGACTGGGGGACACAGAAAATAGGAACATGAAACGTGAAACAAGGAGAGTACAGAAACCCAGAATAAACAAAACCACAGAATAATAATAAACTAAAACATAAACACGGAGTCACAGACTCCGGACCATGACAGTATATCATGTTTTCATGTTTTTCCACCACTAAATGCTTATGCAAATGTACTGTTTATAAGATTGGGGAAACCTACAGTCAGCTGAGACTGAAGAAGTCACTTGGATGAGTGACGAAACGTTTCTCCCACAAAACGCTACGTCCAGATGAAGAGAATCAACTTTTGGAGATTTATTTTCCTGGATGATTGAGAATGCATCAAGACATATTGCCTTGTTGTTTAAAAAAAGAAAATATGTAAATAAAAATACAAGATCACTTTGAACCAGAAAAACATTTATTTTAGAAGGATAAACTTCAACATTTATGTTGTTGGCAATGTAGAAATGTATTTTCCTCTACTGCCAGACTGGCTCGATTTATGTCCACAATATAGTCCACACAGTCACTGTAAAATGAGACGTCAAGGAGGTTGTGGAAGCCAGCGATTTATTCTCCTCCTGCAGGAGTAGGTGCCAACAACCTAACAAAAAATGAAAACAAAACAAACAAACAAAAAACAAACGAAAACATAAAACCTGTGTATATTTTGGACAAGAATGGGCAAGAATGAAAAAAATGCGTGCGTAACTGATGCGTAATGACACGTACCTTTTTGCCCAAATCTTTATACCATATTTCGCCGGCTTTTTTGGAATGTACTGCCTGAAGCTGCACCTGCCTCTGAATGGGACGAGTCTTTCATCCACACAGGTCTCTGTCTGGACGCACAGCATCTGCGGGTGGTGCGCCCACACTATGAAGGCAGCCATCTGGCAGCCGTCGGTATAGTTTGTCTTCATGTCATCGGCATCGCTTGTCATCATGCCGTCAAGCGCAGCGTCCTGATGTGATGAAACCTGTTGTGGGACATCGTAGCTCGGATTCCTCACTCGAGAGGCAAAGGATTGTTTCATTCTTTGACCTGTAAACACCGGCCAAAGTGAGCAGCCCACATGAGTAGCACGAATTTCCTCTGTCCATATTTCGCTAGTCTGCACCTCCCGTATGGTCATAAACTTGATCCCTTAGGAGCTGTGCACAGCTGAATATAGTTGCATATATATATATATATATATATATATATATATATATGGTAAGGAGCTTTTTCCTTACCATGCATGGAGGGTTTCACCCCAAGTCCAGCACCCTGAGGCTGTACGCTAAGCGGAAGGAAGGGGGCCGGGGACTGGTGAGTGTCAGCACCACAGGAAGATGGCCCCAACTGACAGCGTGCTCAGTGAATACCTCAGGCAGCAGAAACCCAAGAAAGAGGAGGGAGACAAGGAACCATCATGGAAGGACAGGCCCCTGCATGGTATGTACCACCGGCAGATAGAGGAGGTGGCTGATATCCAGAAATCCTACCAGTGGCTGGACAAAGCTGGACTGAAAGACAGCACAGAGGCACTAATCATGGCAGCACAGGAACAAGCTCTGAGTACAAGATCCATAGAGGCTGGGGTCTATCACACCAGGCAAGACCCCAGGTGCAGGCTGTGTAAAGATGCCCCTGAGACAATCCAGCACATAACAGCAGGGTGCAAGATGCTAGCAGACAGGGCATACATGGAGCGCCATAACCAAGTGGCCGGCATAGTATACAGAAACATCTGTGCCGAGTATAACCTAGAAGTTCCGAGGTCAAAATGGGAGACGCCCCCAAGGGTGGTGGAGAATGACCAAGCTAAGATCCTGTGGGACTTCTAGATACAGATGGACAAAATGGTGGTGGCTAACCAACCGGACATAGTGGTGGTAGACAAACAGAAGAAGACGGCCGTAGTGATCGATGTAGCGGTCCCGAATGACAGCAACATCAGAAAGAAGGAACACGAGAAGCTGGAGAAGTACCAAGGGCTCAGAGAAGAGCTTGAGAGGATGTGGAGGGTGAAGGTAACGGTGGTCCCCTTGGTAATCGGAGCACTAGGTGCGGTGACTCCCAAGCTAGGCGAGTGGCTCCAGCAGATCCCGGGAACAACATCGGAGATCTCTGTCCAGAAGAGCGCAGTCCTGGGAACAGCTAAGATACTGCGCAGGACCCTCAAGCTCCCAGGCCTCTGGTAGACCCGAGCTTGAAGGATAAATCGCCCGCAGGGGCGAGATGGGTGTTTTTTTTTTTTCTATTTATATATACACATTGTTGGGAAGGTTACTATTAAAATGTATTCTGTAAAGTATTCTGTTATGTTACTCAATTAGAGTAACGTTACTCAATTAGAGTAACGTATTCTGAATACTTAATATATTATCATGCTTTTTTAAAACTACATGAATGTACTATTGCTGTGTGATTTATTACTATTACTGAAGGTTATTCGGCATACCAATACCAACTAGATTTTTAAATCTTAATATAAAATGAGTAACAGTCATAACAACGATCTTGTATATAAAACAGGTCCACGGCTCCGAACCGTAGTAAAGGGACCTCTGGCTAATACGTCGGGTTCGTGTCGTTCTCGTAGCCGAAAACTAGCTTTACTTTGTCTGGGTCAACTTTGCTAGCGAGAGACAGAGAGAGGCGTTGAAAGGCTGCTCCAACGGAACTTATTGTTTCAGAGGAAAACACGAACACAGTGTACAGTCGAGTCTTAATAGCTTACTTACAACTGGGCTCGTCAGGCACTCTTTTTGGCTGCAGTGGTTATTATTATATTTACATGCTTCCAGCTCCCGTTTCTGCTCGGTGACAACTCGGACTTTTCCTTTTTCTCCCTCCCTCGCTCACAGACACATAACGGGTATGGCAGTCCATTCTCCCTGCAGCACGGACTACACTGCCCATTAGGCTACATTCTTTAGGGCTATGCCTGTAACACTCTGCTATTGCCTTCATATTAAATAATTTTTAAAAATATTTCTTCACGTCATTATGAGACACGAGATTGAGACACAGGCATTTGAGCCTCTTAATGCATGTTTTGTTTAGGTTTCCACCGGCGTGGAATTACCAGAGATAGAGAGGGCATAGCCTAACATATGAAACGGGGAAAGACCGCCGTGCAATTCCTTTATTTCAACAAAGTAACTGGATTCTAAATACCACCTTTTTAAACGGTAACTGTAACGGAATACAGTTACTCATATTTTGTATTTTAAATACGTAACGGCGGTACATGTATTCCCCAAAATTGTATTTATATAGTTCGGCTGCTGTGTCGATCACCGGATCAAGGCGATATGGCTCGATAAGCTGTTAGAATTGATTTAATATTACTTTCTAGTATCAGCTGATGTTTGCTGGAGCCACAGCCATAAAAGCTGCTGGTGTTGATATCGGTTTGGATATGTGGTGAGAGGGAAAAGTGAACATGAAAACAGGAGATGCCCTTACTGAATCATCAGTGAATCATCATGAACAGGTGATGGAGAAACAGGTTTACATTTTAGGCGACATGAATGAGTTGAAGGGAAGTTATGAACTGTTTCTGGGAGACAAATAACACAAGGATCCTTTTCTATGTAGCTGACAGCTGGTAACAGTGCAGGGGCGGGTCTAGCAAAGTTTTGCCAGGGGGGCCAGGTAGGGCATTAACAGGGAAAGGGGGGCACAAAGAAATACTTTTCTTTCTTATTCTCATTTAAAATGTCTAGCTTTTAATAAATAATTATCTGAATCTTACAACCAACGTTTTCATCTGATGTAAAATGTATCGAAATCATACATATATACCAACAAGATGGCGCCGAGTATGACAGCCACGTCGCGAGCTCCCCCAAGCAACAGCTGGTTTTTGTGTTTAATTTTACTTTTCCTTTATTTTTTCATGAGTAGCACATGTCTCCTTGTGTACGGCCGACAAACCTTACTATTTCCATACTGTATATGAATGCCACTTGTTTTGCACATGTCCAACTGCCAACCTCTGTATATTTTATTTTATTGTTTATTCTATTTAATTTTTAAAATATGTATATATACACACACACACGTAGATATACATATTTAGTATACACATTTAGTAATGCGCATATACTCTTATATTGTACATATATTTATTCATATAATTCTCAGATTTAGCCATTCTTATATTTTGCTTGTTCTTATGTTATTGTATTTTTGCACACCTCTGTTGCTTGTGAAAGCTCGCACACAAGAATTTCACTCGCATGTACTGTACCAGTGTACCTGCACATGTGATGTGACAATAAAAGTGATTTGATTTGATTTGACAAGACAGTGTACATCACTGTCACAACACCATTTGTGTTTATTCAAAGGCTTTATGGCTTTTCTTGTAGTACCTGGTGGGCCGGTCTCTAGTCAAAATGCCTGGGCAAACAATATATACACAAAAGGAAATCAGGGCAGAGAGGACACACCTGGGGAACACAGATGAACATAATCTAACTGATGAGACAGGGGAAGTAAATGAACATGACGCACATGAGATTAGGGACTGTCAAAATAAAACAGGAAACATAAACAGATAAACAAACACAGAGACATGACTGAGGAAGAGGTAGCGAGGTACAGAGAGAGGGAGACCGAGAGAGAGAGACAGAGACAGTGAGACATGGAGACTAGACAGAGACAGACAGGCTAGACATGAAAGGGAACCGACTAAACAAGAAACTGAGAACTAGCAAACTCAAAAGCATAAGGAAATAATACACTCAGGAAATAACAAATTAACTTATACCTCTTTACAGAAATAACTAACAGGTCCAGCCAAACTCAAATCCTGGGTCAGATGACTACACTGTAAAAAAGAATTCTAATATAAAAGTATTTTACTGTGTATTTTACAGTTTTGTACTGTTTTTCTAGAATGTCATTAAATTTACATAAATAGACTGTGATTTTACATTACAAATGTAAAATAACGTAAAATCACTGTAAATGTAATAAAACATAATTTTCTTGTTTTTTAAATATATTTGTCTGTACATATGCATATTTAGATTGTTAAAATACATTCACAAATGTATCATAATTTCACAAATATTTGTCCGTTATTTGAAAGATTGAACTGTTAAATTCAAATGTAATGCTATGGAAAAATATATAAAATGATTCTTATACACTTTTTTTTTACATCAAATAATGTTATTTAGGGCGTTCGTGGCTCAAGAGTTGGCAGTTCGCCTTGTAATCTTTAGTCTTTGTTGGAACCAGTGTTAGTGGTAGTGGTCACTGCCTAGCTCTCTTGCTTGTTGTTGTGTTCTACCATCGATTTGTTCCTCTGTGCAGAATACCCTGGAGGCTGGAGAGAGAGGTCTTGCTTTCTGTGGGAGATTCTGTGACGCTACGGAGTAGTGGAATTACCTGATCTGTTTGGACCCCGGACTTTACTGACTAGAAACCAATGTCTTTGATTGGGGAACTTTGTTGTGTAAATAAACTTGTTGGACTTTCTGATAGTTTTAGTTCCTTCTGTTTTGGTGGACTCAGTGGATCCTGTGCATCTCCCTCCAATAAATCCAATTTGGAAGACACAAGCAAATATTACACCATATCCCTATAGAATAGGGCACAGTCAACAAGCAGCTAGCCAGACTTAAAGGTATGATAAAATCCTCTGGCCCACTGTCTAACTCATCTGTTAACCTACCTCTGGCTTTAATCCAGTCTCAACCTAAGCTGGTCGAACAGCTTGGAAAAAAGCCTCTGCCTACACCTAAAATCTTTTTGGGTGAGTGGGAAAAGTGGAGATTTTCTGACTCTCACTCACAACAAAACATGAACAAAAATAAGACATATTCATTTCACTTTTCAAAAGTAGCCTTTCTCGTGGAGTTAATGTGGTAAATGAACTCCAAAATGGGCACAGGCAGTCCCAAAAACTATTGCTGAGCTTTCTTTTGATGACTTTGTTTCCAAGTTCAATGTGTTCAAGTTCCACACTGGGGGATCCTAGAGCATGGATCCTACCCTACTTCTGGCAAGGTAGGAGGAGTGTTACTGATTATTCCTTTGGCTTCTGGATTTTGGCTGGAGAAGCAGGGTGAAAGAGAAGGGCTCCCCAAGTTTACATGATTTGTATGATGAATTGAAGGGGGAAATGGCTGCTAAAGACCTTCCTAGATCTTTAACAGCCTTACAAAATTTTCTTGATTTATCATAGGCAAAATAATTAATTATACTCCTCATTTTTCCTCCCTAAACCACAACCAGTAGTTGTCCCTGTAGTGCTCTAAAAGTTAAAACTAGAATTTTAAAATGGAACCTAAATCTGATTGGTAGCCAGTGCAGCGACTTTAACACAGGGGTCATATGAGCTCCCTTGTTCGAGCGGGTCAGTAGCCTCGCTGCAGAGTTCTGGACAACCTGTAGACGAGCTAGCCTTTTCTTGTTTAGACAAGTAAACAGACTGTTACAGTAGTCGAGTCTTGTAGAGACAAAAGCATGTATTATCATCTTGAGTTCGCTTGTAGACACGATGGATCTAAGTTTTGAAATGTTCCTCAAGTGAAAAAAGCAGGTTCTTACTATCTGATTTAAATGTCCCTCTAAAGAAAAAGCTTCATCAAAGATAACACCCAGGTTTCTAAGGTTATGTTTCTGTGAGGAACCTAAGTCACCCAGTCGCTGTTTAATATCGGGTATTGCACTGTCTGGTGCAATAATCAAAGTTTCTGTTTTGGCTGGGTTTAGCTGTAAGCAATTATTGTTCAACCATTGTTTAATGTTGGTTAAACAGTTAATCAGATTGGATAGCTTATGAGCTTCAGCAGGCTTAAATGAATAATATAGCTGATATCGTCAGCAAAAAGATGATAAGATACTTCAGGAAACTGCTGTATCTGGCTTTAAGGAAGAATGTATATTAAAAACAGAATAGGTCCCAGTACAGAGCCCTGAGGAACTCCACACAACAACTCTGTAGATTCCGACATGATCTGGTTTGCAGACACACTAAAACTCTTTTCAGATATATAAGATGAAAACCAGTCTAGAACGGAGCCAGACATCCCAACCAGGTCTCTCAGTCTGTTTATCAGGATGGTATGGTTGACTGTATCAAAGGCTGAGGTAAGGTCTAACAAGACTAGGACTGTGTATTCTCCGGAGTCTGCTGACATCATAATATCATTAGTGACTTTCAGTAGTGCTGTCTCAGTGGAATGCAATTTACGGAACCCAGACTGAAAACGGTCATGGATGTTATATTTCTCCAAGTACGCTGTAAGGTGGACAGCAGCTGCCTTCTCAAAGAGTTTTGACATAAATCGGAGTTTGGAGATAGGTGTTAAATGTTGATATAGTGTTGGATCCAGGTTGGGTTTTCTGAGCCTTGGTTCCACAATGGCATGTTTAAAAAAAGCTGGGGAACACCCCAGTCTGAAGAGAAACATTAAAAAGGTTCACAACCCAAGGACCAATGGTGTCAAAAGCATTGATGAAAAGCTTAGTGGGGATAATATCTGAGGGGCTTGAGGATGGCTTCATTTTGTCCACCAATGCTGCTATTTCATCATACGTTACAGTTGTAAAAGTTGACCAGGAGTGCAAAGGGAGTACCTCACTCGGAGAACAAGAAAGCTTTGGGGAGATTTTAGCATTGATTTCTTTAATCTTATCAACAAAAAATCGGAGGTGCACATCTAAAGATACCACATCTGGGGGAACAATAGCACTGATTTTGTCAAAAAGAAACTTGGGATTTCTCTTGTTTTTTGATATGAGTCTAGAAAAATACTCTGATCTAACAGTGTTCACCGTATCATTTAAGGAGAGCATGAGATCTCAAAGATGGAGCCTGTGTACTTCAAGTTTGGTTTTCTTCCATAGTTGTTCCGTTTTGCGGCATATTCTCCTTAAGTTTAAGACTCATTTATCCAAGGGCATGTCTTCTTTTGTAAGGCCAAGCTTGTTTTAATAGGTGCCACTTGATCCAAAATGGATGTGCACTCCCTACTAAAGGACTGAATAAGTGTATTTACATCGTTTCCGGTAAAGAGTAGAGAATTGTCAAACATAATGGCGAACCTCTCAGCAGTAGTCTCAGTTATTATGCGTCTATGAGTTTTTAACTTCACAGGTGTTTGTTTAGAGCTAAAATTGAGTTAAACAAAGATACAGTTATGATCATTCAAATGTACATCCTCAGCAAACACATTGCCAATGTTGAGGCCCAAGGAAAAGACAAGGTCCAAGGTATGGCCTTTTAAATGGGTTGGACCAGAGACGTGTTGGACAAAGTTAAAAGACTCAGATATAGATAAAAGTAAAAGTCAAGCCGAGCAAAGGCGCCATCTTCCTGTCACAGTCAGCTGATCGCTGAGGAGACTGGACTAAATATATTTTTGTCCAGTGATTCTCAAAGTGTGTGGCAGAGTCATGACAGGTGGGGCATAAGTTACCTGGCAGAAATACTTCCCAAATAACAGAAAAGTCATGCGGAACTAATGCTTAACACCAGAATCACTTTTATGGTGGAACAAAGAAAGTCACCTCAGTTATGTTAGTAATCTGTGCATTTAGTGGTCTCACATCTGTAGATGGTCGTTGAAATGGCGAGTTATATGATAGTTATTAAAGAAAAACAGGTGTTGCATCTGAGACAAACGAGGCAAGTGCTGGTAATAAGCCAAAAATAAATTATGATGAAGCTTATCTTGCTCTTGGTTTCAAGGTGAATGTCCGGTAGGAGATGGGGAGAGACCTGTGTGTATTTTATATCTGAAAACTGGCAGTTGACAGACCAAAGAAATTAAGAATACAATTGGAGACATCACACCTTAGTGACAGAAATACGTTAGTTTAGTTCTTTCAAAGAAAACTTGGAGAATACCATCAACAGGAAAAACACTTTGTAAAATCTCCATTAGTACGACAAAGCACCAATGACATGTCACAAAGTTGCATATAGAATTGCCCAGTGCAAGAAACAACACATGATAGCAGAGGACCTCATACTCCATGCACCTTTAGATATGGTGTCAACAACGGGGTGACTGTAGGTCAGGTGATAGAGCAAGTGACCTACTAATGGGAAGGTTGGTGGTGGTGCTTGATGAGATGAACAGTGCAAAATTAAGGGCCATCCCTCTGTCCAGTGACATAGTTGCAAGGTGCCTATGTGATATTTGAAGTGAGGAACAACTTCTTGATGTAGTGAAGGACAAACTTTGTCTTACAGGTGAACAATATAGATAGCAATCAAGGCTGTTTGCTTTGTTATGTCAGGGTCCCTGTGTGAGGACTTGCTGCTTTACTGGCTTGGTGTGGAGAGGGAGAATTCACTGACAGGGCAGAGAGCTGTGGGCAATCTGCTTCCCTTTGCCACATCCTATCTCTGTGAGAGTGGGTTTTCTGCTGTTGCCTCACTGAAATTAACAATAATAATAATAATACATTTTATTTATAGGTGCCTTTCAGACCCTCAAGGTCACCTTACAATAACACGTGAACAATAGCATTAAATAAAATTAAATAAAAAAAAATATGTATATATATAATAAACATGGTAAAATAAAATTTAGACATAAACAGTCATAAAAGTATAAAGGCAAGTATAAAAACTGAGCAAGGTAAAAATGGACTAAGACAGATCAGGTGTATGCAATTCTAAATAGATGAGTTTTGAGACGTGATTTAAAAGTGGTGAGACAGTGTGTGGTCAGGAGAACAAGTGGAAGTGCATTCCAGGTTCTTGAAATTTACACGGAGGTGAATTGGAAGCCAATGGAGCTGTTTAAGAACAGGTGTTATATGTTCAGTGGATCTAGTTCTGGAAATAATACGAGCAGCTGTATTTTGAACTAACTGCAATTTATGGAGAGATTTATGAGGTCGACCATAGAGAAGAGAATTACAGTAATCTAAACAAGATGTGACAAGAGCATTGACAAGTATGGCAGTACTGTGTGGAGTGAGTGAGGGACGAAGACGGTTAATATTACGGAGATGAAAGTAGGAAGACCGAGTGATATTATTTATATGTGCTGTGAAGGACAGAGTGCTATCGAGGATGACACCAAGACTCTTAACCTGAGGGGAGGGTGTGACAGAGTTATCAATGGATAACAAAAGACTGGTTGGAACTGTAGTCAGTTTTGATCTGGTGCCTATTAAAATGAATTCTGTTTTATTGCCATTAAGTTTAAGAAAGTTGTGAGTAAACCAGACCTTGATTTGACTTAAACAGTCAGAAATGGATGTGGGTGGGAGAGTAGCTGTGGGTTTGGAGGATAGGTAGAGCTGGGTGTCATCGGCGTAGCAGTGAAACTGGATGTTATGCTTCCTAAAAATATTACCTAGGGGTAGGAGATAGATGATAAAAAGTAAAGGACCCAGGACAGAGCCTTGGGGTACACCGGAATTAACTGGAGTAGATACTGATCTGTGAGGGAGTAACTGAACAAACTATGAGCGGCCAGAGATAAGAGGTAAACCAGGCGAGTACTGTACCATTGATGCCAATAGATGCAAATCTGTGAAGGAGGATGCAGTGGGAGATAGTATCAAAAGCTGCTGTAAGGTCAAGGAGAATGAGGATGGCAAGATGGCGCCGGTGTGTGTGGCTGCTCGTCTGTCACTGCCAAGTTTGTTCCTGTTTATATTATTTCTAATTTGTGTCATCCATGAAACAAAGGCTACGTTCACACTGCAGGTCTTAATGCTCAATTCCGATTTTTTGATCAAATCCGATTTTTTTGTCTGCTTGTTCACACTACAAATAAAATGCGACAGCAAACGCTCTCCAGTGTGAACGCTCAAAGCGGCCCGCATGCGCAAAAGAAGATGTCACACACAACGCGCTCTGTTTAGACCCAGAGCAAACAATATTGTTTGACTGATGGCCCTTAATATAAAGACTTCGGACTTTACGTTTCCCAATTTTTGCTTTAAGTTATTTTGTTATTTACATAATAATGTAGATAACCTAATAATTATCCTTATTGCTGTTTTAGAGGAGCGGTGCTTCAAAGGATAGTTGCAGATTTCGGTCAGAATCTGCAGATTATACAGTACAAATAAAATGTTCACGTTTCTCCAACGTTGTCTTCCCAACAGTTTCACTAACATCTACACTGGATGGCCAGGAAGTGTTCACGATGTCTTCACGGGTGCTCCTCCGGCGCTGATAATTGGCGTCTGTCTCGTGTCAGTGACGTAAAAGACGGATTTAATGCGACATGACCGTTCAAACAGCAGTCGCTTTCTAAAACATCGGATATGTATCGGATTCAGTACCACATACGAAAGTGACCCAGATCGGATTTGAAAATATCGGATTTGTGCCGTTCACACTGTCATACCATGATCGGATATGGGTCGCATAGGATCAAAAAAATCGGATTTGATGCGCTTTCGCCTGCAGTGTGAACGTAGCCAAAGTCTCTGCTGAGGTATGATCGCCAGACACTATTGGACCTCAAACCTGTGGTCCAAAATATTGTGTCGTTTGGAGCTGGTGGGCAGCAACCCCTGCCCCCATTTGCATCGGAAACCCCGGGTTACCTGTACCGGGTTCCCACGCTACCTTGCCGGTGAAATCGTCATCGTCGCCGGGGTAAACGAAGCGGTCGCCTGGTGAAGCTAAAGGTTTCTCTAAAGAATTATTCTGCTGTTTTCCGACCAGTGCATGGATTATTTCCAAGACTGTTTGTGTCTCGGCGTTTTCTGGATCCTGTTGATGCCTGTTTGGTGCCTGTGGTCGGCTTTGATGATGATCCTCCTCGGCCTCGCTGCCCATGCCCTCCCAGGCTAAACCTCCGCTGTCAACATTATCAGAACCTGAGATCGCTGCAGCGGGTTTCTGGACCTCCTGAACCCCGAGCGCCAACTCCAGCTCCTGCCAGGATTGGCCTGGTGAACGCCAGATCACTTTTAAACAAAACTTTTATTCTTCGGGACTTTTTCAGTTCCCGTAATCTGGATTTTCTGTGTGTGACTGAGATGTGGCTGAGTGTTGGTGAGTCCAGTGCTCTATCTGAACTTTTACCTGTGGATTGTTGCTATTTTAACTCGCCACGGACGACAGGCAGAGGTGGAGGCACAGCGACTGTTTACAAAAAGGATTACAAATGTAAGCAGTGTTTTCTACAGCCTTCATTCTCCAGCTTCGAATTTACCTCGTTTGAGGTGAGTCGTACAAACCCGGTTTTCTGCGCTGTCATCTATCGCCCCCCGAAATACAATAAGAACTTCATAAACAACTTTTCTGATTTTTTAGCTGGGATTATGCCCAACTATGATAGTGTTCTTATTGTTGGAGATTTTAATAGGCATGTATGTTGTCCTGATAAGCCACTGGTAAAACCTTATTGACTCTTTTAGCCTGGTACAGTCCGTACCTGGCCCTACACATGAGCACGGACACACACTGGACCTCGTTCTGTCATATGGTCTGCCTGTCACTAACTTGGAGATTTGTGACTGTGCACTCTCAGATCATATGCCTGTGTTATTCAACGTTGGTTTGACATATACTGCAGTTAAATCTGGCGCTGCTACTCGGCGCTGTTGGGTTATTAACCCCTCCACTGCCGCGCAGTTTTCTGCTGCTTTTAATCAGCTCGTTGGGCCTTCTGACTTTGTTTCCTCTGACACAGAAGAGCTTAATTTTATTCTTGCTGTCAAACAATCATGGACTCTGTGGCTCCTTTAAAAACCAGGCAGCCCAAGGCTAAACCTGAGCCTTGGTTTAATGAGAGCACTCGTGCTGTTAAGAGGGAATGCCGTCGAGCAGAACGGAGGTGGAAAAAGGATAAACTGCATGTATCATTTCAAATTCTAAAAGACTGCTGGCATCGCTACCAGAACACTGTTAAAGAGGTAAAAAGGGAATATTTTGCAAATATTATTTCTTCCAACTGTCATAACCCACGTGTGTTATTTAAGACCACTGACACTGTTCTTAATACTCCATTGAATGTCTGTTTGGAAGTTTCTCCTGATATTTGCAATAATTTTCTGAACTTTTTTATTGAAAAGGTTGTCACCAGCAGGGCTCTTATCACAGCTCCTGACTCTGACCCCTCTGTCTCTGACCCTTACACTGCTGTTTTTACTCAGTTTGATCTTGTGACCCTCTCCACTTTAGAGGATGTGGTTCACCATATGAAGCCCACAGGTTCCCCTCGGGATCCTTTCCCTCTACAAAGACATTTTTCCTAGTATAGGACAGTATTCAATTCAATTCCATTCAATTTTATTTATATAGCGCCAAATCACAACAAAAGTCGCCTCAAGGCGCTTTATATTGTACAGTAGATAGCACAATAATAAATACAGAGAAAAACCCAACAATCATATCATATGACCCCCTATGAGCAAGCACTTTGGCGACAGTGGGAAGGAAAAACTCCCTTTTAACAGGAAGAAACCTCCGGCAGAACCAGGCTCAGGGAGGGGCGGCCATCTGCTGCGACCGGTTGGGGTGAAAGAAGGAAAACAGGATGAAAGACATGCTGTGGAAGAGAGACAGAGATTAATAACAGATATGATTCGATGCAGAGAGGTCTATTAACACATAGTGAGTGAGAAAGTGACTGGAAAGGAAAAACTCAATGCATCATGGGAATCCCCGGCAGCCTACGTCTATTGCAGCATAACTAAGGGAGGATTCAGGGTCACCTGGTCCAGCCCTAACTATATGCTTTAGCAAAAAGGAAAGTTTTAAGCCTAATCTTGAAAGTAGAGATAGTGTCTGTCTCCTGAATCCAAACTGGAAGCTGGTTCCACAGAAGAGGGGCCTGAAAACTGAAGGCTCTCCCTCCCATTCTACTTTTAAATACTCTAGGAACAACAAGTAAGCCTGCAGAGCGAGAGCGAAGTGCTCTAATAGGGTGATATGGTACTACAAGGTCATTAAGATAAGATGGGGCCTGATTATTTAAGACCTTGTATGTGAGGAGCAGGATTTTGAATTCAATTCTGGATTTAACAGGAAGCCAATGAAGGGAAGCCAAAACAGGAGAAATATGCTCTCTCTTTCTAGTCCCTGTCAGTACTCTTGCTGCAGCATTTTGGATTAACTGAAGACTTTTCAGGGAGTTTTTAGGACATCCTGATAATAATGAGTTACAGTAGTCCAGCCTGGAAGTAATGAAGGCATGAACTAGTTTTTCAGCGTCACTCTGAGACAGGATATTTCTAATTTTAGAGATGTTGCGCAAATGGAAGAAAGCAGTCTTACATATTTGTTTAATATGTGCCTTGAAGGACATGTCCTGGTCAAAAATGACTCCAAGGTTCCTCACAGCATTACTGGAGGCCAAGGTAATGCCATCCAGAGTAAGGATCTGCTTAGATACCATATTTCTAAGATTTTCAGGGCCGAGTACAATAACCTCAGTTTTATCTGAATTAAGAAGCAGGAAGTTAGCGGCCATCCAGGTCTTTATGTCTTTAAGACATTCCTGCAGTTTAACTAATTGGTGTGTGTTACCTGGCTTCATGGATAGATAGAGCTGCGTATCATCTGCATAGCAGTGAAAATTTATGCTATGTCTTCTAATGATGCTACCTAGGGGAAGCATGTATAATGTAAATAGAATTGGTCCTAGCACTGAACCCTGTGGAACTCCATAATTAACCTCAGCATGTGAAGAAGACTCTCCATTTACTTGAACAAATTGGAGTCTATTAGATAGATATGATACAAACCACTGCAGTGCAGTACCTGTAATACCTACAGCATGTTCTAATCGCTCTAATAGGATATTATGGTCGACAGTATCAAACGCTGCACTGAGGTCTAGCAGGACAAGCACAGAGATGAGTCCACTGTCAGAGGCCATAAGAAGATCATTTGTAACCTTCACTAAAGCTGTTTCTGTGCTGTGATGAGCTCTGAAACCTGACTGAAACTCTTCAAATAAGCCATTCCTCTGCAGATGATCTGTTAGCTGTTTGACAACTACTCTTTCAAGGATTTTTGATATGAAAGGAAGGTTGGAGATTGGCCTATAATTAGCTAAGACAGCTGGGTCTAGAGATTGCTTTTTAAGTAAGGGTTTAACTACAGCCACCTTGAAGGCCTGTGGTACATAGCCAATTATTAGAGATAGATTGATCATATTTAAGATTGAAGAATTAATTAATGGCAGGACTTCTTTGAGCAGTTTTGTAGGAATGGGGTCTAAAAGACACGTTGATGGTTTGGAGGAAGTAATTATTGAAGTTAACTCAGAAAGATCGATTGGAGAAAAAGAGTCTAACTTAACATCAATGGTACTAAAAGTAGCTGTAGACGATATTACATCTGTGGGATGATTATTGGTAATTTTTTCTCTAATGATAAAAATTTTATTTCTGAAGAAGTTCATGAAGTCATTACTAGTTAACGTTAAAGGGATTGTTGGCTCAGTAGAGCTCTGACTTTTTGTCAGCCTGGCTACAGTGCTGAAGAGAAACCTGGGGTTGTTCTTATTTTCTTCAATCAGTGACGAATAGTAAGATGTTCTGGCTTTGCGGAGGGCTTTCTTATAAAGCAGCAAACTATTTCTCCAGGCTAAATGATGATCCTCTAAATTTGTGACACGCCATTTCCTCTCCAGCTTACGAGTTATCTGCTTTAGGCTACGTGTTTGAGAATTATACCACGGAGTCAGGTACTTCTGATTTGAGACCTTAGTTTTCACTGGAGCTACAGTATCCAGAGTCGTACGTAGTGAGGAGGTAAAATTATTAACAAGATAATCGACCTCTGTTGGAGTAGCGTTCAGATAGCTGCCCTGCTCTATGTTGGTACAGGGCATTGAAGATGATAACAGTGGGTGGATTATATTCTTAAACTTAGTTACAGCACTATCAGAAAGACATCTAGTTTGATAAAGTCTACTCTCCACTGCTGTGTAATCAATTATTGTAAATGTAAATGTTATCAGGAAATGATCAGACAGCAGAGGGTTTTCAGGAAACACTGTTAAATGTTCAGTTTCTATGCCATATGTTAAAACAAGATCTAGAGTGTGATTAAAGTGGTGGGTGGGTTCTTTTACATTTTGAGAGAAGCCAATTGAGTCTAATAACAGATTAAATGCAATTTTGAGGCTGTCATTTTTAGCATCTACATGGATGTTAAAATCACCCACAATAATTATTTTATCTGAGTTGAGCACTAAATCAGATAAAAAGTCTGAGAAATCAGAGAGAAACTCTGTGTAAGGCCCAGGTGGACGATAGATGATAACAAGTAAGACTGGTTTCTGAGTTTTACAGCTGGGTTGGACAAGGCTAAGCATCAGGCTTTCAAATGAATTAAAAGTCTGTCTTGGTCTTTCGTTAATTAATAGACTGGTGTGAAAAATTGCTGCCACACCGCCCCCTCGGCCTGTGCTTCGAGGTTTCTGGTAGTTAGAATGACTCGGGGGTGTTGATTCATTTAAACTAACATAATCATCCTGCTGCAACCAGGTTTCTGTAAGGCAGAGTAAATCGATTTGTTGGTCAATTATTAAGTCATGTACTAACAGAGACTTGGAGGAGAGAGACCTAATATTTAATAATCCACATTTCACTGTTTTACTCTTTGGTTCAGATGTGGATTCTGTATTGTTCTTTCTTTTTGATTTTTTATGTTTAAGTTTTTTATTGCTGGTTTTTGGTTTGTTTTTTGTCTGTTTGGGAGCTGACACAGTCTCAATGGAGATGGTTTTTTGGGGGGGTAGCGGGAGGAGAGAAGCTGCAGAGAGGCGTGTAAGACTGCAACTCTGCTTCCTGGTCCCAACTCTGGATAGTCAGATTTTGGGGGGTTTAATAAATTTGTCCATATTTCTAGAAATGAGAGCTGCTCCATCCAAAGTGGGATGGATGCCGTCTCTCCTAACAAGACCAGGTTTCCTCCAGAAGGTTTGCCAATTATCTATGAAGCCCACATCGTTTCTGGGACACCACTCAGACAGCCAGCAATTTAAGGAGAACATGCGGCTAAACATGTCACTCCTGGTCTGATTGGGGAGGGGACCAGAGAAAACTACAGAGTCCGACATTGTTTTGGCAAAGTTGCACACCGATTCAATATTGATTTTAGTGACCTCCGATTGGCGTAACCGGGTGTCATTACTGCCGACGTGAATTATGATCTTACTGTATTTACGTTTACCCTTAGCCAGCAGTTTTAAATTTCCTTCAATGTCGCCTGCTCTGGCCCCTGGAAGGCAATTGACTATGGTTGCCGGTGTCTCTAGCTTCACATGTCTGAGAACAGAATCACCAATTACCAGAGTTTGACCCCCGGCGGGTGTGTCGCCGAGTGGGGAAAAACGGTTAGACACATGAACAGGTTGGTGGTGTACCTGGGGCTTCAGTTTAAGACTATGCTTCCTCCTCACCGTCACCCAACCGCCCTCGTTCCCCAGCTGCTTGGGGTCTGCCGGGGAACAGCTAGCGGGGCCTACGCTATCTTCGGCTGCACCAGCTACAGGGGCCTGACTAGCTACGGGTGAATGAAGGGTGCGAAGCCGAGTCTCCAATTCAGTAATCCTGGCCTCCAGAGCTGCAAATATGCTACATTTGTTACAGGTATCATTACTGCTAAAGGAGGCCGAGGAGTAACTAAACATCTGACACAATGAGCAGGAAAGTGCAACAGGGACAGGTGAAGTAGCCATGGTGCTAACGAGTCAGCTACGAGCTAAGCTAAGCTAGCGAAACAGTAAAGAGACAGTGAGTGAATACTTTGGCTATAAATTAGGTAGTGAGCACACAGAAAGGGTGATTCAGATGAAGCACGTTAAGATTATACTATGAAAAAGGGATGTATCAAAAGATTTCAATTAAATTGTCCTTGACATTATTAACAGCAGTCTGTCTTCTGGCGTGGTTCCTGCAAATTTCAAACATGCAGTAGTGCAGCCACTGCTTAAGAAACCTGGCCTTGATCACACAGTTTTAGCGAACTATAGGCCTATTTCCAAGCTGCCTTTACTCTCCAAGGTTTTAGAGAAAATTGTTCTTAGTCAACTGAAAGATTTTCTAGATGATAATGGCATCTTTGAGGTTTTTCAGTCAGGTTTTAAAAGCCTTCATAGCACAGAATCTGCATTATTAAGGGTTTTTAATGACATCCTCCTGGCATGTGATTCTGGTAACCATGTTGTTGTCTTGCTTGACCTAAATGCTGCCTTTGACACAGTAGACCACAATATTCTAATTTCTCATTTAAATGATGTAGTGGGTATTGGTGGCACTGCACTTAATTGGTTTAGGTCTTATTTGTCAGATAGAACTTTCTCTGTCAGCCTTCTCGGTTCCGAAACATCTTCTGCTCCTCTGTCATGCGGCGTCCCACAGGGCTCAATTTTAGGGCCACTGCTCTTTTTATTGTATCTATTGCCTCTGGGTTCCATCCTTAGGAGGCATGGGATCTCATTTCATTGTTATGCCAATGACAGCCAAATTTATTTACCACTAAAGCAGAAGGATGGCATCTCCATAAAACCTCTCTTGACATGTCTAGATGACATTAAAGCTTGGTTGGCTCTAAACTTTTTAAATTTTAACGAAAAGAAAACAGAAGTGTTGGTGTTTGGACCTAGTGGTCCCTGTGAGTCCTCCTCTGTTGATTTAGGATCCTTGGAAGTCTATTTTAAACCTGTTGTTACTGACCTTGGTTTTAAGTTGGACAGTGATTTTAAATTGGACAACCAAATCAGAACAGTGGTGAAGTCCAGTTTTTATCATTTAAGGCAACTGGCATGAGTAAAATCTTTTCTTTCGAGGCAGCACCTTGAAACAGTGATCCATGCTTTTATTTCTTCCCGCCTGGACTACTGTAACTCACTTTATGCAGGGGTCAGTCAGTCATTGCTCTCACGTCTGCAGCTGGTTCAAAATGCGGCTGCACGACTCCTAACAGGAACTCGAAAAAGAGAGCATATAACCCCCGTGCTAGCCTCTCTGCACTGGCTGCCTGTGTCTTTTAGAGTTCATTTTAAAATTCTCATGTTTGTTTTTAAATGCTTTCACAGTCTTGCCCCGCCTTACCTCTCTGAGCTTCTTCATACCCACATACCCTGTCGGTCTCTCAGGTCAGCTGACCAGCTGCTCCTGGAGGTACCGAGATCCAGGAGGAAGCTCAGAGGGGACAGGGCCTTCTCTAAATTATGGAATAATTTGCCCTTGCACGTTAGAGAGGCCTCTTCACTGTCCGCTTTTAAATCACATCTTAAAACCCACTTTTATTCCTTGGCTTTTTCAGTATTGGGGTTATTATATCAGTTTTAAGAGAAGAAGGAACAGAACCAGATATAAGAGAGGAGTGTACGATATTAGCAATCAGTGGGGCAAGAGACGGGAATGAGAGTTTAACAAGATTTGTCGGCAGTGGATCAAGTTTACACGATGATGACTTTAAGTTATTATGGAAGATAGCTGAGTTATTGTGGGAAGTTCAAAATTGGATAGAGATGATGACAGCTGAGAAGGACAAAAAATGCAGATAGAACAATTGACCATTTCACAGGACGAGGGCAGTTGTTGATAAAGATTCTCAATCTTGGTGTAAAAAAAGTCCATAAATTTGTTGCAAACTGCGGCAGAGTGTGTATGTATGGCAAAGGTATCTGGGGGTTTAACAATATTATGCAATGTAGAAAACAAAGTGCGAGTGTTTCCTTCAGCGGATTCAATAACAGAGGTGTAGTAGGCAGATTTAGCATGATGAATAGCTTCTTTATAATGTTATATATGACTGACATACATGTCCTTGTGAATAGTAAGTGCTGTTTTCCTGGAGAGACGTTCCAGGCGGCGTCCAGTAGCTTTAAGTTGGCGAAGTTCAGATAAATACCATGGCGCAGAGCGAGAGAAAGAAACAGTTCGAATTTTTTGGGGAGCCAAGGTATCTAAGAGGTTGATAAGTTCATTGTTATAGTGAGATACCAGGTCGTCTATGGAAGCTGAGGCATCAGTGGTAGGTAAATTATTAATGCCATGGGAAAGAGCTGATAGATCAATGCCCCTAATATTTCTAAAAGTAATTGTTTATTTTTGTATAGTGGGAGACTAACACTGAATAAAACAAATTTATGGTCTGAAAAAGGCATGTCCAATACAGCACAATTCTTAGGGGTGACACCAATACAGCAAACAAGATCCAAAATGTGTCCTTTGGAGTGTGTGGGAACGTCCATATATTGGTGTAAGCCAAAATTGTCCAGACAGGATATAAAATCTCTTGTGGCTGAATTTGATGTGTTGTCCATGTGGATGTTAAAATCGCCCAGCAGTAGTATATTTGGAGATAAGAGCAGGATTTCGGCAAGAAAGTTAGAAAAATCAGTTAAAAAGTCAGAGTTGATTTTAGGTGGACAGTAAACAGCAACTAATACTGTGGGAGTTGGTCCATTAATTTGAATCAGCATGGATTCAAACGAGAAGTAGGCAGGAGCAGAAAGAGAGGATACCTTATACTTGCTGTTGTACAGGATCGCAAGGCCACCCCCACGTCCCAACACACGGGGCTGGCAGGTGTAAACAAATCCAAGTGGAGTGGTCAGATTGAGATCGGCGAAATCATTTGGATGCTGCCAGGTCTCCGTCAGACATAGAAAGTCCAGGTTATGATCATTAAGAAGATCATAAACAAGAGGTCCTTTGCTGGAGAGGGATCGGACATTAACCAATCCGATGGAAACGGGATAGTCGCCGCTAGCTTTGCAAGCCGACCGGGCAGGGCTAGCAAGCACACTACGGTCAGCAGTCCGTCCACCAGGCTTCCTAGCGGAGCGGCGGTGAGATGACCACAGGGATGGTATCGGGTTCCTGCTGTCGATCCTGTAATTCCGTCTGGATCCGCGGTGGACATACTTTCGACGCGGGCGCCAGGCGATGCCAGGGTGTAGCAGTGAAGTCGGCGGAAAGGTCGAGAGGTGCTTGAAGCGCAGAAAGAGTAGCTCTGATGCCAAGTACCTCAGCGTGGAGGAGACGGGCCGGAGTATGGACTGCAGAACAAACCCAGTGAGAAGAGCCCGGAAGAGCAGCACCTTAGCAGTAGTCATGATGTAATACAGTCCGGAAACTGGCTATCCGAAGACAAAGCAGCGGCTAGCAGCTGATGCTGACAGCTGGTGCTAACAGCTGATGCTAACAGCTGACAGTAAATGTGTCCAAAGCATGCCAGCCAAACAGGTAAGGCAGGGAAGCACTTTACCTGGCAGACAGTAGGTTCAGAGAATAAAAACAAACTTTTGTAGCTATACTAAGCAGTAAGTATAGACAGTATGCAGAAAGAGCAGCGGCAGCCAAACGCGCCAGCGTCCACTCCCTCCTTTCTATGGAAGATAAATGACTACTTGGTCAGTTGAACATGACTTGAGGTTGGCAGTACCAAGCCTGCAAACAAGTTTTGAAAAGCTCTGCAGTGAAAAACAGACTCACTGCAGCCAGTAAGAGTGAAAAGTATTAAACTGTCACCATTTTTTTTTTTTATCTCCCTAGACTACCTGAACACGAGGCCATGGTGAAATACATCAAAGACTCACTCACAGTTGGGTGTCAATTGTTAATCCTCAACCACCTCTTTGTGCAGATTTGTGGTGAAAGAAAGACACGACTCTTTGTTGCTGCATAGATTTCTGAGGTTGGAAAAATTCGCAGTTAAGAATACCCATCACATCTACTTTTTTCTGCATTCAAACTTCTGCAGGGGGCCATGGTTTTCTCTAAGTTACATCTCCAAAATGTGTACCACTTGGTGCGTATCACGGAGGGGGATGAGTGGAAACTGCCTTCAATAATCAACTGTGACCCTTTGAATCTCTGGCAATGCCTCTTGGTCTCTGATGTCTGTGGTTTTCCAGCGCCTTACTTAATTATTAATGTTAATGTTAATAATGGTTCTCAGAGACTTACCGAACTGCTTTGTCTTTTTTTAATCTGGTTGATATTCTCAGTCCATTTCTGAACACTTTAAGCTTCATTTCTATCAAGTTCTCTAATGTACTGGAAAATGCCCTTTATGTCAAAGGAGAGAAATGTTAATTCCATATTGACTCCATGTTATTTCCTGGGTTTATCATGGAAAAACGGTAGGTAAAGGCTGTTCCAGTGAAGGTGGAAGCAGTGGTTTATTGGCCCCACAGAGAACAAAGCTTCAATGCTTTTTGGAGTTTGCCATTTTCTACCACTGTTTCATCTGTGACTAAAGTAAAATAGCCTTTTCTCTCACTAACCTGGCTTGTCCTAAGATCGCTTTCAGTGGAACTTTCAACTCCGTAAAAAGCTCTTTGCTTCAGCCCCTGTCCGCATCCAACTAGAGCCAATGGACACTTTGGATTCTGCAGTAGGTAGGAACAGTGTTATCACATAAAAAAAAAAAAATGAAGGTGAAATGCATCCTTGTGCTTTTTATCTTGCCCTCTCTCCCCAGCTGAATGGAATTATGATGTTGGAGAACTACTGGCCATCAAACTTCCCCTCAAGGAACTGGCCGGAAGAGCTTCAAATATGTAGAGTGGACAAATTTTAAGATCTTACCTTGAAGACTGCCAAGTGTCTTAACGCTCGTCAGGCAAAGTGGGCACTATTCTTTACCAGATTCAACTTAACCATCACTTACAGATTTGGTTCCTGAAACATCAAGCTGGTCTGTGGTTCAGAATGTTTAGAGGCATGAGCTGTGTCCTTGTACCGGAATGCCTAGTCATCTTTAAGTCCCTTTGAAAGTTAGTCCTCACATAATATATTAGACCCACACAACCTAATTCGCATGCCGTCTTGGAAAAAATGTGCCTTCTTGCAGTCCCTGTTTTGGTGGTCATCCCTGGTAGAGGATGTGTGAGAACTTCTTTGCTTGCTCTGTATGTCCTCAAAATAAGTCCTCCCTTTCCATTTCTCCTCTTGTCAGCTTGCTAAAACTGCCTCCTAACCTCAGTCGCTCTTGTTCCCACATTGCCTTGGACTTTGTGTCAATGGATTTCCACCTTTATCAGTCAATCTGACTGTAATTGACCATTTCTTCAAAGAAATGGTCAACTATTGCCATTCTGTCTGAGTTACCTTTAGCCTTAGAAGCTACCCAGCTCCTGATAAACCACATTTTTCAGTTTCATGTAATTCCTTTGGACATCGTCACAGAGGCTCCTATTAACCTTGTGTGTGTTGCCTCTTCCAACCAGTTCACCTGAGGCTCCCAACTATCCCAGCTATTGTGGATCAAATACACGCACAACTCATGACTTGACCACTCTCATAAGAAACCTCAATTTCTTCCATTGCTTCTAGCTTAAACCTGTTCGGTTCAGTCAATTCACACCTGGAAATAATGAAATCACCCGTTTGCAATTATCATGTAAAGTAAGTAAGTAAGTAAAATTTTATTTATATAGCACCTTTCAAGATAAAAATCACAAAGTGCTTTACAGAGGCAGAAAACAGACATTAAAATCCAAAACAAAACAAAATTAACCAAAAGCAAGTTTAAACAGATAGGTTTTTAACTGCTTTTTAAAAGACATGACTGAGTCCACATATCTCAAACTCAAAGGGAGCGAGTTCCAGAGTCTGGGAGCCACTGATACAAACGCTCTGTCACCTTTTGTTTTTAACCTTGTATGCAGGATAACCAGCAACCCCTGGTTACAAGACCTCAGGGACCTGCTGTCTTTTCTTCCTCCAGGCCCACCACCCGCAGGAGGCACCATAGGGATCGGGTGCAATTTGAGCTGGGCGCCGGCCAGGAGGACCGATTCCTGGCTACCAAGACTGGCAATTGGGACATGGAATGTCACCTCTCTGGTAGGGAAGGAGCCTGAGCTAGTGCATGAGGTTGAGAGGTACCGGCTAGATATAGTCGAGCTCACCTCAACGCATGGCTTAGGCTCTGGAACCAGTTTCCTGGAGAGGGGCTGGACTCTGTCTCAGTCTGGAGTTGCCCCTGGTGAGAGGCGGCGGGCTGGGGTGGGTATCTTGGTATCCCCCTCAGCTTGCTGCTGGTATGTTGGGTTTCTCCCAGTGGACGAGAGGATTTGTTCCCTTTGTCTTCGGCTCAAGGAATGGGTCCTGACCGTCATCTGCGTTTATGCGCCGAGCCGCAGTTCAGAGTACCCAGCCTTCTTGGAGTCCCTGGGTGGGGCACTGGAGGGTGCTCCTGCTGGGGACTCTGTTGTCCAACTGGGAGACTTCAGTGCTCACGTGGGCAATGACAGTGAGACCTGGAAGAGCGTGATTGGAAGGAACAGCCTCCCGGATCTGAACCCGAGTGGTGTTTTGTTATTGGACTTCTGTGCAAACCACAGTTTGGCCACAACGAACACCATGTTCAAACATAAGAGTGTCCATAAGTGCACGTGGCACCAGGACACTCTAGGCCACAGGTCGGTGATCAATTTTGTAATCATATCGCCAGACCTAAGGCCATATGTTTTGGACACTCGGGTAAAGAGAGGGGCTGAGCTGTCAACTGATCACCACCTGGTGGTGAGTTGGATCAGGTGGCGAGGGAGGATGCTGGACAGACCTGGCGTGCCTAAACGTACTGTGAGGGTGTGCTGGGAACATCTAGCAGAGGCCCCGGTCCGCGAGATCTTCAACTCACACCTCCGGCAGAGCTTCAACAGCATTCCGAGGGAGACTGGGGACATTGAGTCCAAATGGACCATGTTCAGCACCTCCATTGCCACTGAGCTGTGGCCGCAAGGTAGTTGGTGCCTGTCGTGGTGGTAATCCCTGAACCAAATGGTGGACACCAGAGGTGAGGGGAGCCACCAAGCTGTAGAAGGAGTCCTACCTGGCTCGGTTAGCCTGTGGGACTCCGGAGGCAGCTGATAGGTACCGATAGGCCAAGTGGAACCCATGCGGGCGGTAGCTGAAGCAAAAACTCGGGTGTGGGAGGTGTTCTGAGAGGCCATGGAAAAAGACTTTCGGACTGCCTCAAAGAGATTCTGGCAAACCGTCAGGTGACTCAGGAGGGGAAAGTGGTGTACTACCTGCACTGTGTATAGTGCAGGTGGAGTGCTGCTGACTTCGACTGAGAAAATTGTCAGGCAGTGGAAGAAATACTTCGAGGACTTCCTCAATCCCACTGGCAAGTCTTCCGTGGCGGAAGCAGAGTCTGGGGACGAAGGGGATGACCCGCCAATCTCTGGGGGCAGTTAAACAACTGCTTGGTGGTGGAGCCCCTGGGGGGGACAAGGTCCGCACCGAGTTCCTGAAGGCTCTGGATGTTGTAGGGCTGTCTTGGTTGACACGTCTCTACAATGTTGCGTGGAGATCAGGGGCAGTACCCCTTGACTGGCAGACCGGGGTAGTGGTCCCCATTTTAAGAAAGGGAACGGAGGGTGTGTTCCAACTACAGGGGGATCACACTCCTCAGCCTCCCTGGGAAAGTCTATGCCAGGGTGCTGGAAAGGAGGAGAGTTCGTCTGTTAGTCGAATCTCAGATACAGGAGGAACAATGCGGATTTCGTCCTGGTCGTGGAACACTAGATCAGCTCTTTATCCTGTCAAGGATACTTGAGGGTGCATGGGAGTTTGCCCAACCAGTCTACATGTGTTTTGTGGACTTGGAGAAGGCATTCGACCGTGTCCTTCAGGGGGTCCCGTGGGGGGTGCTCCGGGAGTATGGGGTGTCTGGCCCATTGCTACGGGCCATGCAGTCCTTATACAACCGTTGCAAGAGCTTGGTCCGCATAGCCGGCAATAAGTCGGACTCGTTCCTGGTGGGTGATGGACTCCGCCAGGGCTGCCCTTTGTCACCGATTCTGTTCATAATTTTTATGAGTCTGTGCTGTGATGAGCTCTGAAACCTGACTGAAACTCTTCAAATAACCCATTCCTCTGCAGATGATCTGTTAGCTGTTTGACAACTACTCTTTCAAGGATTTTTGATATGAAAGGAAGGTTGGAGATTGGCCTATAATTAGCTAAGACAGCTGGGTCTAGAGATGCTTTTTAAGTAAAGGTTTAACTACAGCCAGCTTGAAGGCCTGTGGTACATAGCCGATTATTAGAGATAGGTTGGTCATATTCAAGATTGAAACATTAATTAATGGCAGGAAGTCTTTGAGCAGTTTTGTAGGACTGGGGTCTAAAAGACACGTTGATGGTTTGGAGGAAGTAATTATTGAAGTTAACTCAGAAAGATCAATTGGAGAAAAAGAGTCTAAATGAATATATACTGCAACAACATGGGAATAGAGCAGCTCCGAGAGAATTCAACATTAATGAATCAATGGTACGGAAGTGGAGGAAGCAAGAAGAATGAGTTGAGTAAAGTTTGACTTTTCTGACTGATTTTTTTTTTTTGCCTTATAGTCTGAAAATACAGTAGTTTTTTAGTTTTCCCATTTTAGGTTTCAGTTTAGTTGTCGCTCCTGTTTTGCCTTTGCTCGTGTTTTATGTTCATGTCCACCAGCCATAGTAAATAGCTCACTCTTGGTTTCAACTTCAGTTCACCTCTCTAGTGTCTGCTTTTGGGTCCTTTTCACAAACTCACTGGCATACCCCGCCGTGACAGAGTTCTACCCATTTTGGTGGCCTTGACATGTTGATATTAAAAGATATAGTAGAAATGATTAAGAAGAAACTATGTGGAGTGCAAGTAGTATCATTGCAGACAGGTCCAGTTCCTTTCAGTAAAACCCCATTCCACATAAAAAGGCAGCTAAATAATTTATATTCTTAAATGTAGAATTTAAGTCAATACCTAAAAATTATACTCATATAAAATAGTAGGTACAATTCTCGCTCACCTCGCTGAATGTGCCGCGGCCAATCACCTTCAAGATGTGAAAGTCTTCTCTTTTGATGCGGGTTTTCTTAACCTCCTTTACCAGAGGCTCAGCTGTATGAAAGGAGAGAAGAGGCAATGATTTGCATACTTCAGTTATTTTTACTTTATTATTTCAGTGTTATTTGAAATAATGGACCTAAAAATGGTAATGCAGTGGCATTATTTTAAAAATATCCTTTTTTCCTAATTTAACAATTTTGCAGTAATTTATCAGCGTGGGACAATTCATTAGTGTGCTCTAAATACATTTTTTTTCTTGAAGATATATTTATTAGATTGAAACAACAGAGAAAAAGAGATACACTCAACTGTTATACAATAAGTAAATAGGTTTCACAATTATTGCTTAAGCTGATGTAATAAATTACAACTTAATAACACAGTCTCATATGTTTTAATTGCTTTTATCACTTTACCCCCTACCCATCCCACACAATAGCCCTGTCCCTTGAGCCAGTTTAAAAAAACAAACAAACAAACAAACAAACAAACAAAACAAAACAAAAAGCAGAACAAAACAACAACAGCAACAAAAACAGAGGATTTACTGAGTAGTGCTAGAAGTGGGGTTTTCAACCTGAAGGTTGAAATCCCAACACCTTGTAAAATTTCCTGCTGGTATTACTGATTGAATAATGGATCATTTCGAGGCTTAAATAACACATAAGGTCCCTCAGCCATTGAGCTACTCCATCTTAGCAGGTTTGCATGCCTAGCCACAAGGGAAGCGAAAGACAGTGTGTGACACTGTGACAAGATCAACTGTGCATCAGTCTCTCCAGTGGTGCCAAAAAGTGCAGCTTATAGATTAGGACCCATATGGTATCCAAGAATTAGTGCCAAAGTTTGAAATGTGTCTCTCCAGAATTTTTCGAGATTAGGACATTTCCGGAACCTTGGGGGTGGGCACGCTACACAGCATCCAGATGACCATCAGGGTGTACAACCCCTGGTGCCGTTGCCCACCTCTCAATTTTAAATACACGTAGACATTGAGGGCTATCAGGAGGGGCTATGCGCTTACCTGCTGCTCTCTGGCAGGTAGCTCCATGCCCTCCTGGCTTTTAAATGCACCTTAGAACACATATGCATCAACACTACATATTAGCGGATGGAGGGAGGTTTGGAGTCTTCACACACCCCCGTTCTCTGTTGCCTGTTGGGGCGGGGGGGCTGGGAGGAGGAGTCGGCCGTCCGATTGGGGTCTGGAATGTGGGGCCTCCCTACTGCTGTGGAGTTGGGGCGGTCTGCTTCTCTCCACCCCAGGGAAGAGGGTAACACTACCTGGGTCTGGGTGCAGTTTCCCCCTCCAGGGGCAAGGGTACCTAGACCTGGGGCTTAGAGTACGCTTGGGGAGTGTGATTGTGTGTACAGTGTCTATTTATGTCTGTCTCCACGTTGGGTGAGTGTTGAGTATTTGCATATGAGAGCATGAGGGTGGGAATGGATGTTTGTATCTGTGTGTGCCTGTTTGTTTGTGTATATATGTCAGTTCGGGTATCAGACGTCACCGCTCTAGGGGCATCTCAGGCCCTCCAAGGTATGGAGGCCTATCTCCCCCCACCACTCCCTGTGCATTGGTGGTTCTTTGTGTCCGGGGATGGGCATCCAGGTACCCACCGGCTCACTCCTGGTGGCTGCTTGTCGGGGCCTGGAGCCTGGGGCTCGCTCGGGCCTTTCGGGGGTGGGGTGTCCTTGGCCTCTCGGCCTGGTGCTTGGTCACTCTGGTGCAGCTGGCTGCCGGCAGAGCTCATGGGCACGTCACTGCAACCCCCCCCCCGGCTTCTGCTCCACGGCTGCTGAGTGACCCCTCATCTGGGGCTCTCCTCAGCTCTTTCCGGGATAGTGGCACGGCTGCCACTCTGTTGGTCTTCCTTGGTCTCTTGTGCTCTGAGGGCCTCTGGATGTCTGGAGCCTGGATCTCCTCCATACCTGCTTCATGCCCTGGAGGACGGGGCTGTGGCCCCCCACACCCTCTAGCAGATCATTATATGAAGGAACCTTTTAAATACAAGTGCGCTCATGCTCACAGGTGTACACACGGGTGCTCACAGACACAAACTACACCCTTTTTGGCTCCTACCTCAAAGCACACTGTGCGCTGTCGATCTTACGTGCTGCACAATAATATGCAATATTTAGTATTTACTGTTATATTCACATAGATGAATATAGATCGTGATGATGTTGTTTATTATATTGCTCTCTTTTTTTGCTTGTTTTCTCTTTTTTCTTTCTCAACAGGTGATCCAGGTGATTGATATATGTATTTTTTTGTCTGTTTGTTTTGTTGGTTTTTGTTTTTTGCCCCTTTGTCACCGTTCCTCTTCCCCGCTGTTTTTCTTTCCCTCTTTCTTTCTCCCTTTTCTTTTCCCCAGTCAAGTCTGTCCCGTGTTTAGCAAGTGAAAATAAAATAAAATAAACAATAAAAGGTGAATCAAATAGACCAATACGGCAAGGCTGGGATGGTCCATTTGGTAAAGTAAATCCGTTTAGACAATAATTCTGATGGCAAAAGAACCAAATGGGACAGGCAAAAAAACAAAAAAACAACAACAAAAGGACATGTCCGGAACATATGGATAAGGGAAGCCTTCTCATGGCCACATTTATCACAAGAGGGGTCCACATTCGGATATATAAAAGATAATTTAACTTTGGACATGTGGAAACTATGCACAACCTTAAATTGTAAAAGACAGTGGCAGACACAGAAGGATGTAGAATATTAAATCCCATGTATCCACAGATAATGACTGATTTAGATCTTGTTCCCAGGCCGTTTCAATCCTATTCATCAAGGAACCTTTCATACTCACCAGTTTGTCATATATAAGAGAAATTAATCCTTTACGAGTTGGAATTACATTAAGGAGCATATCCCTGACATTGCAGCTGCTGCTATTGGAAAATTTAGTGTCTGAGATTGGAGAAAATGTCTGATCTGCAGATATCTGAAAAAATGTGTATATGGGTGTGGTGGGGCGTGGTCTGCAATGCTGCTGCAGGTGAGATGGATGCACCTGCGTGGCATCTGCTATCACGCCTTGCCAACTTAAAAGACTTTTCACAGTCTGAGTTGTTGTGTTGTGGATGTGTCGCCTGGCAGCTGGGATGTTGCAGCCATTCATAGCCATTTCGGCACCACCATCACAGTGGTGTCGAAACCCAGGATGGGGGGCGTGGCAAACCCACAAACTGGCCGCCAAGAGGAGGAGCTGGCCTGAATGGTGGCCAAAATGGCCAGCACAGAAGAGCTGTGAGACTGGACCCAGCAGCATCTATAGGTAATGAAGAATCTGGCACTCTCACTCTCACCGGCATTCCCCGACAGCGTTGGCGTGGAGGAGGTCCAGGCTGTTCTGACGACCATGTCAGGCCCCAGGATGAGACCAGCCAGGACGTAGCCGGCCACCGCACCCATCCCTACTCATCAAGTGGTAGCGGCTTATGCCCGGCAGGGATCTGTGCCTGTTCCTGCTCCCCGGAGGAGGGCCGAGGAGCATCTCCTGGGCCCGCCACCAGCTCACCCACCTGCTCAGCCCGAGCTGGAGGTCAGCTCAAGGAGAGCGCGGGAGGAACCTGCCACACTGTTGCTGGAGGTGCCCAAGGGTCGCGCCTGCCAGTGTACAGGAGGCACGCCTGCTGGCGGTGGAGGAGGTGGACCAGCTTTTGGTGAGCCCCGGCTCACTTCCACGTCTACTGCGCTGTCGCTGGTTGGCCCCCTGGACCAGTTCCAGGGCTGCCGCTGGCGCTGCTGGATGTGTGGGCGACCGCCAGAGTGGTCACATCCCTGTCCCTCACCAGGGCCCAGGAGCACCAACGGTCTGGGCGGGGGGAGTAGTAGGTTCAGCCAGATGGCTTGCCAGCCTGTCGGGCAATGGGGGCGTGGTCTGAAATGCTGCTGTAGGTGAGATGGAAAGGCTTTGCACAGTCTCAGTTGTTGTGTTGTGCATGTGTCGGCTGACAGCTGGGACGCTGCAGCCATTCATGTGTTTATTCAGCAACCGTGTGCCTCAATAAAGCATGCTGAAAAGCTTGAAAATGTCTCCGTGTCTGCCATGATTTATCACAGTGGGAGATCTAATCAGAGCCAGAATAGATGAGTCTGCAGCCAAGTTCAACTCCATGGACACCCAGGAAGGGCAGTTATCTTTGTTTTGGAAATAGACCCAAGATATAAGCACGTATTTGCTGCCCAATAGTAATACCGGAAGTTAGGCAGTGCCAGGCCTCCATTAGTCCAAGACTTTTGATGAAGAGCTTTATTCAACTGGGGGCATTTTCCTCCCCATATATAAGATGATATAACTGAATCTAAAGAAACAAAGGATTTGGGAATAAATATTGGCAGCAACCTGATTGAATGCCTTCTTCCCATCTAAGCAAAGAATGCACTCAGGATTCTGACTGGAACGGGTGTATAATATATCTAATAGACAACAGATATTGAAATAGGAGTAAAGATTCTTAATTAAACCAGTTTGATCTTTTGATATAATGGATGGGAAATTATTTTCCAGCCTGCGTGCCAAAACTTTAGCCAAAATATTACCATCGACATTTAATGTAGAGATTGGCCTGTAGGACAAACCTTCCACTGGACATTTCTCTTGGGACAAGAGTGATACTTGCCTTGAAATAGGATGCTGGAAGTTTACCACACGTGCATGAATCGGAGAGGGTTAGACATAATTGAGGTAAAAGCAATGATGAAAATGCTTTGAAAAATTCTATGGGAAAACCATCAGGTCCAGGGGATTTTCCACACTGCAGTGAGGAATTAGCTGTGCTCAGCTCCTCTTGCATTATGGGTTTGTCTAATCTATTTTCACTGTCAGAGGAAAGCGTAGGAATGTTCAAAAGTGTTAAAAAGTTATCCATTAAAGTGCTTTCCTGTGGGAGTTCAGAGGTGTAAAGTTGAGAGTAAAAAGTCTTAAACATATCATTAATTTTGGAAAAATCCAAGGTGATATTACCATTATTCATTCTGACTTTTGTGATATGTTGTTTTGCCTGAAAGCCCCTTAACTGGTTGGCTAGCGTCTTACCTGATTTGTCGCTATGAATATGAAACAAACTCTTACTCTTCAGAAGCTGACCATCGATTGAGTGTGTTTAAAGGAGATCAAATTTAGTCTGAAGTTCCATGCGATCGTTGTATAAGTCTGGGTTTTTTACCTTAGCGTAGAGCAGATCTATTTCTTTAATTTGGTTAACTAAAGTAAGTGATTATATGCGGGCCTTTTTTATATTTGCTGTTTAGGAAATAGTTTGACCCCTGAGAAAGGTTTTCAGTGTATCCCAAATTATTAGGCTATAAGTTACTCCTGTGGTGTCTGTGAAGGTTCTCAGTCATCCATGTCATCATAGTCTAAGGAGCTAAAGAAAGAAAAGCGTCTGGACTTCTTTAAGTTTCTTGAAGATGTTTCATCTCTCTCTCTCTCTCTCTCTCTCTCACCGTCTCTCTGACGTAGAGGTCTGAACATTCCTTGCTACACTTTACTGTATGCTGTGCAGTGTAGCGAGGAATGCTCAAACCTCTACATTGAAGAGACCAAGCAGCCACTTCATAAATGCATGGCACAGCACTTCTTCTGCTTGTCTACCGCCACTATGTCCGGTTGGTTAGCCATCAACAGTTTGTCCATCTGTATCTGGAAGGTCCAGATACAGATGGACACAGGATCCACAGGATCTTAACTCGGTCATTCTCCACCACCCTTGGAGGTGTCTCCCATTTTGACCTCGGGACTTCCAGGTTATACTTGGCACAGACGTTCCTGTACACTATGCCGGCCACTTGGTTATGGCGTTCCATGTATGCCTTGCCGGCTAGCATCTTGCACCCTGCTGTTTAGTTCTGGATTTTCTCAGGGGCATCTTTACAAAGCCTGCACCTGGGGTCTTGCCTGGTGTGATAGACCCCAGCCTTTATGAATCTTGTGCTCAGAGCTTGTTCCTGTGCTGCCATGATTAGTGCCTTTGTCGTATCTTTCAGTCCAGCTTTGTCCAGCCACTGGTAGGACTTCTGGATGTCAGCCACCTCCTCTATCAATGACCTGAACCTAACCCAAAAGATAGGATCATGGCGAAGCTTGAAACCTAGATCCTCCGTAGTTAGTTAATAAGACTATATAAACTACCCTCAGAAGATCTACTAGATGATGTGAATGCTGCACTACAGACGATACCTACTGGCATCATTACTGAGACTAACCAGCTGATTTACATTATGGCAGCAGGATCAGTGAGATGCTTGGTTACAACCTGAACAGCCACAAGGAGCAGTACCCTCCATGGAGGAGACTAGAGGCCAAGATTAAGGTAACATGGAGGGAGGTTAGCCAACTATCCGAGTTGCAGAATTGCAGTGAAGAAGGACAATGAAGAAAGTGCCTACAGCAAACTGTCTCATACCCGAGGCCTTGGAAACTGCCAAGCAAAGACTCACAGCCTTGGCCAGCCGCTTGAAGAAGTACACCAGAGAGATAGAAGGCAGGAGAATAAACCAGCTGTGCTCCACAGAACCATCCAAGGTGTACTCTCAATGGCAGAGGAACAATATGAGAACAGCACCACCAGGGCTGGAGATGGAGTAATACTGGAAGAGCATGTGGGAGAAGGACACAATCCATAACAGCAATGTTCAGTGGCTAGTGGATCTAAGAGCAGACTACAACAACTTCCCTGAACAGGGTACAGTAACCGTCACAGCCATCCAAGAAAGGGTCTCCAGTATGAAGAGTTGGACAGCACCAGGCCCCGACATGGTTCACGCCTACTGGCTGAAAAGCTGACTGCACTCCATGAGCATCTGGCAGCACAGATGAACCAGCTGCTAGTCGATGAGAGGCACCCAGAATGGCTAACCGAAGGCCGGACAGTCCTGATCCTCAAGGGACCAGCCCAATCCAAGTACCGGCCAATAACCTGTCTCAGTACCACATGGAAGTTCCTGTCATCATATCGGCTAAGATGAACGGGCACATAGCCCAATACATGAGTGGGGTGCAGAAAGGGATTGGCAAGAATGCCACAGGAGCAAAACACCAGCTACTGGTAGCCTGAGCAGCAGTCACACAGTTTGTCAATCCTATCTGTCAACTCCTTCCTTAGCCTCTCCATTGAGTCCGCTGGGTCCATGTTTGGCTGGATCATTCTGTCACAGTCTGTGGTGGCAGACCGTGGGTGTGTGATGATCTTCAGGTGTGGCCAACCACCTGGCAGGGCCACACCTACCAGGCCTGAAGGTGCCTGTCGCAGCCGTACCCACACAAGCACACACACCTGCCTATATACACACAAGCGTGGACAACAGGGACAGCAGCACAGTGCAGCAAAAACACATAATATGATACAAGTCCATAACTGCTCAGGGACCCTGGATCGCTCAGATCCAGGTCCCTGACAGCATGGAACATAGACATGAAACATAGGAAGAGACTAAAGCACTGGAAAGTAAAACGCAGAGGACAAGAAACATATAGAGGACAGGAAAAGACTCATAAATCGTGGTGACATGGATGAAACAAAACCCTAACTAAATAATACAACAATCCTTAATATTATGGCAAACTAACATAAGAAAACTCTAAAATACAAAATAAACTCAAAATGGTGAGTCACAGATCCAGGATTGTGACACCATGCTCGCCTAATGACCTAATTTTAAGAAACTTTTAAAAATATTTTATTGCACAATTTTATGTGCATATAAGGGGATCTGAACGGCCTTGTGAAGAATTTAACACTTGGGGTGGCTGTAGCTCAGGTGATTCAGCAGGTCACCTATTAATTGGAAGGTTGCTGTCCCAGTCTGCTGTTAAATATTCTTGGGCAAAACACTACTCCCAAGTTCCTCTCTGATCCATCCACTGGAGCATGTGTGTGTGTGAATGTCAGATAGAAAGAGCATAGAAGAAAGTGCTTGTGCAAATTAGGCGAGTTGTATAAAGTGCTTTGAATATAAAAAAAGCGCTATATAGGCGTTAGTCTGCCTGCCTATCGATCCAGCTTATCGGTTCTTGCTACGACAAGTTGATTTCAGTTCATCTGTCAGAGAAACAAAAGTGTCGCGCAGTTTACAGTGTGGATATGGACATTATTTTTATTTTTATTGCACAAAATGATGAGAGTGTGATGGTAAAGTGGTGCTCTAGGAGCTCATGTTCAGCTCCGGCACAACCTGGAGCTGCTTAAGACTGCACAAGACCGTAGAAAAGCAGAAACATCCCTCAATACTACTCCCCCTCACCACAAGGGGTGAGGCTGTAGCTCAGGAGGTAGAGCAGGTCACCTACTGATCGGAAGGTTAGTGGTTCGATCCCTGGCTCCTCCACTCTGCATGTCAAGTATGATTGGGCAAGATACTAACTTCAAGTTGCTCTCCGATGCATCCATCGGAGTGTAAATGTAGTTCGGAAGCATTCAGTTTAGAGGAAAGTGCTTGTGTGATTGGGTGATTGTGGCATAGAGCACTTTGAGTACTATATACCTATATAGGAATCATTTATCATATCAGACAGCCCGGTGTGGAGATCTTCAAGTTCCTGGGTACCAGGAACTCCATCCTTAAAAAGACCCAGCAGAGGATGTGGGTACTTCCTGAGAAGCACAGTCTTCCACAGTTCTACCCTGCAGTCACTGAGTCTGTCCTGTGCTCCTCCATCACAGTCTGGTATGGTGCAGCCACTAAACAGGACAGGTGCAGACTGCAGCGGACTGTACAGGCAGCAGAAAAGATCATCGGCGCCCCCCTGCCCTCCATCCAGGACCTGCACCTCTCAAGAACCAGGAAACGGGCAGGGAAAATCATCACAGACACCTCACAGACTTTTTGACCTGCTGCCTTTTGGCAGACGGTATAGAAGCCTGCAGACCAGGACCACCCGACATCGGAACAGTTTCTTTACAGTTACAGTTTTCTTTCCCCTCGCCATCTCCCTCCTAAACAGTTGAACTGTCGCACTGTGTTTGTGCATATACTTGGCCAATAAACATGATTCTGATTCTGGTAATTATTAGACAGAGTGTTTCAGGTCATTTTACAGAGTAACATAAAAGTAACATTACGAGTAGTATAACGAATGTCTTTCTCCTGAGTGTAATTAAGTAACATGCTGCATTACATTTAAGAGAAGTGTTCTGTATAATATCTGTAATAACTTTACTTTTTTTGAGTAATGACTCCAAGAATGATCACAACAAAGAGGGGAAATACCTCAAACATGCACAAACTTCTGATGACACAACATGCAATTAATTTGAATAAATGTATGTCTTTGATATGATGCTTAGAGATTGTGGTAAGGTGGAGCCAATGAGAATCGATAAGGGAATCAATAAAGAATCTAATCGATAAGTGATATTGATAAAGAAATCGCTAAATCCTTCCTAACCAAAGAAAAAAATGGCAGATTTGCCCGGGTAAAAGACTGAAAGTTGAGGCACACAACAATGTGTGCCGCTGGTAAAGTTTCTGGGCTGCATTTCCTCATAACAGCCGTCCCTCAAGATTTTCTCCATTTAAAGCAATGCATTATCAGGGATTGTAACAGCTAGTCCTTTTACTGAACCATCTCTACATGCCATGCAGGGGGCTGTCCTTCCATGATTGTTCCTCTTCCTGCCCTAGTTTCTGCTGCTTGAGGTATTCTCTAGGCGCATAATCAGTTGTGGCCATTTTTCTGATGTACTCACAGAATTTGGCTGTTTTATTCCTGATAGTGGTTCTGACACTAATTCTCATCCACGGCTTCTGCTTACCATACAGTCTCAGCCTGCCTTCTATCTATGGTAAGGAGCTTCTTGATGTTAGTGGCTTCTATCTGCTCCTTTGGCCAGCTGATTATCCCAGCAGGTTATCTGTTGACTGGCAGGGTGTAGGCGTTGACTGCATGGATCTTGTTCTTCCCATTCGGCTGACTCCTCAGTACTTGACTACAGGTATTTGGTGGTTGTGGCTTTCGTAGCATCCTCCTCATGGTTCCCATATAATTGTGGGATTTCCACGGACTTGTAGCTGTCCTCAATGTCTGCAATGTTGCCTTGTAGTAGTGCAATCCCCTCAGTTCTGACTACTTTCAATCTGTTTTTTACCATCTGACTACACTTCTACAGTCTAAATTGCATTCTGATGTCACTGCTAGAAGAAGTCGCTAATGGTTGCCCCAGTCTGTATCCATAGCCAGACTTGTTGGTGATCTGGCTAATTTCAGGCCTTTGCAGAACAGCAGTGGGGACAGATCATATCCTTTGTAAATCCCGTACTTGACAGTGACTTGTTCTTACTCTTGAAGTTTGCCTCTAGTGTTGTTTGCCGCATCCCCATTGAATTCCTTATGAACGCTCTTAGGGTCTTGTTGATCTTGTACAGTTGTAGGCATTCTAGAATCTATGTGTGAGGCATCAAGTCATAGGCTTTCTTGTAATCAATCCAGGCCGTCACAGGGTGGTCTGTCTGGTCTTACAGTCTTGAGCAACTGCACTGTCTACAAGTAGGCGATGTTTTGCTCCTCTGGTTTTTCATAGGGTAAAAATGTTGTTGTGCTCCGCTCATGTGTTGAGCCATATGCCTGCTCTTAGCCACTATGATGCCTGACAGGAGCTTCTGTGTTGTGCTGATGCACGTTATTGGCTTGTAGGTGGATGGGAATGGTCCCTTCTGGGGATACTTGGGGCTGAGGACTGTCCAGTCTTTGGTTAGTCATATTGGGTATGTCTTATCCATTAGCATCTTGTTCATTTGTGCTGCCAGACACTCACTGAGTGCAGGTAGCTTCTTTAGCCAGTTGGACAAATCATATCAGGGCCTGGTGCTATCCAACTCTTCAGAAGAATTTATCAGGGGCTGGGTCTGTGACCCAGCATTTTCAGATTATGTTATATTTTTGATTTCTTATATTATATTGGAAATTAGTTCTTGTGTTGTTATTAGGATTTAGTTGAGTTTTATTCAATTTATGTTTCATCTGTGTCTCCTGATTCATGAGTCTTTTTCTGTCCTCTTTGTAGTTTGTGTTTTCCTCACTGTTCTACTTTTAGTTATGCACGTGCTCTCACCTCCCTTATGTTTTCATGTGTCCTTTCTTGTGTTCCGTGTCTCCCCAGTCTGTCATGTGTTTTATGTCTGTGTGTTCCATATTGTCAAGCTTGTGTTGTCATGTCTATATCTCTCTCAGTGTTTCCTGTTTTATTTTGCAGAGTTGGGTGTTTCCATGTTCAACGTGTTTTGTTTTACTTCCCCTGTGGGTTCATTATGTTCATTCCAGTCAGCTGTTTCTCCATGTGTTTCCACTTCCCCTGATCAATTCCTGTGTGTATTTAGTCAGTGTGTTTTCATTCCATCTTTGTCAGGTCATCTGTGTTCCTTCCCTCTATGTCATGTAAGGTTAAAGATTTCATGATTCTGTTCAGGTTCAAAAATTTTAGAGAAGTTATTTGTTAATACACTTGATAAATATATTGAGAAGCATAATCTCCTAAGTGATAACCAATATGGCTTTAGAGCGAAAAGGTCCACTTCGATGGCAGTGATGGAACTTGTAGAAGGGATATCTACTGCAATAGATAATAAGGAATATACTGTTGGTGTTTTTATAGACTTAAAAAGGTGTTTGATACAATTGATCATTCTATAATAATGAATAAACTAGAGAGATATGGTATAAGAGGGATGGCATACAAGTGGATGAAAAGTTACCTGGATGACAGATATCAATATGTCGAAATCAATAATGTAAAATCTAAGAAGTTGAAGGTAACTTGTGGTGTTCCTGCAGAGGAATGGCTTATTTGAAGAGTTTCAGTCAGGTTTCAGAGCTCATCACAGCACAGAAACAGCTTTAGTGAAGGTTACAAATGATCTTCTTATGGCCTCTGACAGTGGACTCATCTCTGTGCTTGTCCTGCTAGACCTTAGTGCAGCGTTCGATACTGTTGATCATAATATCCTGTTAGAGCGATTGGAACATGCTGTAGGTATTACAGGTACTGCGCTGCAGTGGTTTGTATCATATCTATCTAATAGACTCCAATTTGTTCAAGTAAATGAAGAGTCCTCTTCACACACTAAGGTCTATTATGGAGTTCCACAGGGTTCAGTGCTAGGACCAATTCTATTTACATTATACATGCTTCCCCTAGGCAGCATCATTAGAAGACATAGCATAAATTTTCACTGCTATGCAGATGATACGCAGCTCTATCTATCCATGAAGCCAGGTAACACACCAATTAGTTAAACTGCAGGAATTTCTTAAAGACATAAAGACCTGGATGGCCGCTAACTTTCTGCTTCTTAATTCAGATCAAACTGAGGTTATTGTACTCGGCCCTAAAAAATCTTAGAAATATGGTATCTAACCAGATTCTTACTCTGGATGGCATTACCTTGGCCTCCAGTAATGCTGTGAGGAACCCTGGAGTCATTTTTGACCAGGACATGTCCTTCAAGGCACATATTAAACAAATATGTAAGACTGCTTTCTTCCATTTGCGCAACATCTCTAAAATTAGAAATATCCTGTCTCAGAGTGATGCTGAAAAACCAGTTCATGCCTTCATTACTTCCAGGCTGGACTACTGTAATTCATTATTATCAGGATGTCCTAAAAACTCGCTGAAAAGTCTTCAGTTAATCCAAAATGCTGCAGCAAGAGTACTGACAGGGACTAGGAAGAGAGAGCATATTTCTCCTGTTTTGGCTTCCCTTCATTGGCTTCCTGTTAAATCCAGAATTGAATTCAAAATCCTGCTCCTCACATACAAGGTCTTAAATAATCAGGCCCCATCTTATCTTAATGACCTTGTAGTACCATATCACCCTATTAGAGCACTTCGCTCTCGCTCTGCAGGCCTACTTGTTGTCCCTAGGGTATTTAAAAGTAGAATGGGAGGGAGAGCCTTCAGTTTTCAGGCCCCTCTTCTGTGGAACCAGCTTCCAGTTTGGATTCGGGAGACAGACACTATCTCTACTTTCAAGATTAGGCTTAAAACTTTCCTTTTTGCTAAAGCATATAGTTAGGGCTGGACCAGGTGACCCTGAATCCTCCCTTAGTTATGCTGCAATAGACGTAGGCTGCCGGGGATTCCCATGATGCATCGAGTTTTTCCTTTCCAGTCACCTTCTCACTCACTATGTGTTAATAGACCTCTCTGCATCGAATCATATCTGATATTAATCTCTGTCTCTCTTCCACAGCATGTCTTTATCCTGTTTTCCTTCTTTCACCCCAACCGGTCGCAGCAGATGGCCGCCCCTCCCTGAGCCTGGTTCTGCCGGAGGTTTCTTCCTGTTAAAAGGGAGTTTTTCCTTCCCACTGTCGCCAAAGTGCTTGCTCATAGGGGGTCATATGATATGATTGTTGGGTTTTTCTCTGTATTTAATATTGTGCTATCTACTGTACAATATAAAGCGCCTTGAGGCAACTTTTGTTGTGATTTGGCGCTATATAAATAAAATTGAATGGAATTGAATTGAATTCCTCAGGGCTCTGTGCTGGGACCTAAATTATTCATATTATATATAAATGATTTATGTAGTGTTTCCAAACTGTTAAAATGTGTATTATTTGCTGATGATACTACTCTGTATTGCTTAGGTAAAAACCTAGAACAGCTTCTGACTACAGTGGAAAAGGAGTTAAATATATTAAAAAACTGGTTTGATATAAATAAGTTATCGTTAAATATAAACAAAACAAAATTTATTATTTTTGGCACTAGACAAATGAAAAATGTATCTAAAAATCAGGGTTAATAGAATTGAAATTGAAAGAGTATACGAAAATAAATTTATTGGAGTGATAATTGATGATAAGCTGAGCTGGAAGTCTCATATAAACTATGTGAAAACAAAAATGTCAAAAACCATTGCTATTCTCTACAAAGAAAAGCATGTCCTGAACAAGAAATCATTATACACACTTTATTGTTCTCTGTTGCTTCCATATATGACTTATTGTCTGGAGATATGGGGTAATGCATATAAAACAAATACTCTTCCTATTTTCAAGTTACAAAAAAGAGCTATAAGAATTATAAATGAATCAAACTATATAGAACCAACTAACATTTTGTTTATTAATCTGAATACCCTGAAATTTTATGATTTAGTTGAATATAAAATGGCACAGATAATGTATAAAGCACAAAATAACTTGCACTGTAAAATGTAATATTGTGTTTAATTAAAAATATTAAATAGGCTGAACTCAATTTTTATCAATTTGTTATTAGAACTCGATTTAAATAAGTTACCAGTACGTTTTATGCAAAAACGCTGATAAACTCAATTTATTTGAGTTGTCTTAACAGAAAAACTAAGCTGGAAGTTTTGCTTCTCATTGCAGAAGGATGAAAGATGTGTTTTGAAAATGCCACGTCACTACCGTCCTCCTCCCTCGCGGATCAGTCCGCATGTTCATGGCGCCAGCATTTGTTATGGAATATGTTGAGCAAACCTGGAAAAGCGTCAGCTCAAGATATTATTGTTGTCATTGCTGTGGATCTTTACCTGATACACTGACTTGGTGAGTAAATGTTTACTCTTATTCAAACTGATTTGTGGCTTCTCTTAGTTTAGCACCAGGTTTATAATCTTGCTAGCTAGTTAGTGTTAGCCTAGCATTGCTGCTGCCGCTGGGCTCATGTTACTTAAAAATTAACACCACAGACTTAAAAACCTTACATAAAACTATGTCTGTGAAATTTTCTGTTGATTGTTTGAAATAAAAAAAGTGAGATAAGAGCCCAGACAAAATTCTTCAGGAGGCACAGCCGTTAGGGGTAGGGTGGGGTGTGGGGGTTATTTTCAATCCATAGCCATAACTAACTAACTATATATATCATGTTTAACCTGAGTAGCAAAAGACAGCAGGGGGTTGAAAACAATATGCCAGGAGTTAGCTGTGCTCGCGGACTCTATCAAGCCTTGACCTCCCGGTCAGCTATGCGCTGGTGGATAACAGAGCTCTCCGAAAACGCGGAAGCACTTTTGCAAATATGTGATATTTTGATAAATTAAGTAGATATTTGAGCATTACATAGCTACATTCTCGCCTGAAAATATCTTAAAAGGTTATTTTGTGACCCAGAAAGAGTAGTCTGGGAAAAAGGAGGATCGCATTTCTCAGCCACGGTTGTCGGAGCCTGTGCGTACTTGTAAGCGCGGCAATGGCGGAGGAGCGCAGCTAAAAAACTTATTACTTTTTCTGGGTCACAAAATAAACTTTTAAGATATTTTCAGGCAAGAATGTAGCTGTGTAAAGTTCAAACATCACATATTTGCAAAAATGCTCCGACGTTTTCAGAGACGTCTATTTTTTTTCATGCTTTGTGGCAGCTTTTGAACATCTGTGGCATCTATTAATGTCAAATCTAGCCTTTATTTAACAACATAAGCAAACTCTATGTTACAATGATTGCACCGCCATTAAGGATCAAATCAGTTTCTGAAAAATGTTCTGTTTTTTCTCCCTCTGCTTGCTTCTTACTGTCTTTGAGGCTCGGGAGCAGCACTCCTGTTGTTGGACAGAAAGACATCAACTCAGTGGTAAGTATTTTGGTTTTCCAATATATTAGCAACTGTCAGTGACATTTATATTAATCAGGCTGAACTTTAATCATACTTTAGATCAGCCTTTGGTTTGGGGAAGTTGTTTCTTTACTGATCTTTTCCTGTCTTCTGTTATTAGACTTGAGATATGACTGCACTATGCTGTTGCTGGTGACTCCAGTTAATTCTACAAGACATGCTGTGTAAGTAAACAAATAACAACAGTTTGGTCTGCATTTCTTGAAAGATCACATCCCCTAAACTTAGTTTAGAGGGTCTACACTGTATATACTGAAGTCTGCAAGTTTTCTAACAGCAAAATTTGTTTTGTGCCCAAATCATTTTGCACATCATTAGAATGAAAGTTATTGGCCATGTTTGAATAGCCCTTTTTAAAATGATGCTTTCATGACATTATTGTGTGTTGGGTGGTGGTCACGGCTATCCTGACTGACAATTGGGACATTGAATGTCACCTCTCCGGTGGGGTGGGAGCCTGAGATTGTCTAAATTGGAGTCTGTTCTATACCAAATGCAGAAAAAATGTTTTAAGAAAGCAATTAAGTTCATGTTCCAAAGAATCTGATTGTTGGCTTGCAGGACACCAGGAGAGATGAGTCCTCCGTCACAGATGGTGTGGTCAGTGAAGATGGTCGCCTGCAGGTTCAAGCTCATTGCATCTCCAACCCACATCCACTGCCACTGTACTTAAGGGAAGTTAAAGACTTTCTTCTGCACCTACATTTGGATCACCTCGATCCATGACAGTCATTCAGACAGTAATGCCTGGACTGGAAACAAGCCATCCTTAAAATATTACAACATTCCAGCTCCTGTGTTGGAATGAAAAACAAATGTGTTGTTTAAATCAGAGACTGCACTTGTGACAGAACAATAAATATTTTATTTTGATTATATAAGTAATGTAAGTACAAAACAAACTTGTGGTAGGCCTAAACTTATTTTCAGAATAATTAAATCTGAGACTTTGTTTCATTGTAAGAATATAACAGTGATGGCAATATAATTGTTTGTTGTTCAGCAGAACAGTGTCCAGTATGTTGGCTGTTATACTTTGTTGTGTTTGAAAATAAAAGTTGGGCTCATTTTAACATCATTACAAAAAGTGTTGTTAATTATTTTTAATCATATTCATGGTACCACAAATTGTTTTTTCATTTAGTTGAACTTGAAATGTTTGTCAGTAGGTAAACAATTAGTATTGTACAGTCAGAAATATCAAGTTATTCTTAATACTGCAGACTTGCAATGTATAAGTTGTCCTAACAGTCATCTTAAGTAAGCTTTACTTAGTTTTTTTGAGGCAACGAGTTTCCTTAATTTTTTTTGAGTTCTGGGAACTAACAAGGCTGTACAGTGTACTCAAAATGAGTAAGTTGTCCTAACTTGGTCATCTTACGTAAACTTGATCCAATTTTTTTGAGTTCTGGGAACAAATGAGCTTGTACAGAGTACTCAAAATAAATAAGTTGTCCTAATTTAGTCATTTTTCGCTAAGCTTTATTCAAGTTTTTTGAGGCAACGAGTTTCCTTAATTTTTTTGAATTCTGGGAACTAATTAGATTTTACAGTGTGCTTTGCCACAGTACTCAGAAGCTGTTTGAAGTCAGAGAGAGTCAATATGACTTAAGGGGATCAGATTTCTTTAAAAAACAAAAAAACAAGATAAGGACAAATATAAAGCAGAGATGTGTTTCTGTTACAGGAGTTAACTTGTGGAATAGTTATGACAGTGATTTAAAAAGGTGTAGTTCATTTTCCTTGTTTATAAACATGTTTAAAAATAGAGTATTATAAAAATATATAAATCAAGAATGAAAAGAGCAAAAATAATAATACTGAAACTCTTGGTTGTTTTGCGTTGATTATTTTTATGAAATATAATTTAATGTAGTTACTCATCTGAGGTGGAAAGTTCTTTGTTTTTTTTTGTTTGTTTGTTTGTTTGCTTGCTTTGTTTTGTTTTATTCTTTGCTTCGAGCCCTGTGTACATGAGCTGCATGCTAAAAAAGATCTTTTGTTAAAAGGGTTGGCGTAATAAGCATATTCTTCAGCCAATACCTTTTGATTAGCCTTGTCTCGTGCTTTCTTGCTTTGTGGTAATCTTTATTCTGTATTCACTGAGATATTTGAATGCTAATCAATCAATCAAAGGTCATGTTCATGTTTCCTCATTGTAGTTTCTCGCATGCAGTGTGGGATGAGGGACATCGTGACACAGACAAAAGAAAACACAGGGCTTAAATACACAGAGAGAGCAATCAGGGAATGGGAGACTGGAGGGAAACACAGCTGGGACAAATCAGGACTAACGAGACAAGGGAAGCAAAACAGACACATTAACATGAGACACGGACTTTCAAAGTAAAACAGGAAACATAACACAGACACATGGAATTGACAAGGGGATACAGCTGACAGGGGAGACAGAGCAACCATTGAACACAGAGACTGAAACCAGAAGGCAGAGACTCTAACAAAGACACCAAAAGACTAGAAATGATAAATAATGGCAAAATCAAAGTTCAATAATAATTTAAAACTGAAAACTCTGGGTTGATGACCCAGGCACCCTAACATTCCCTCGTTTTGCCTCGTTTTGTATTTTATGTTTAATCAGCCATAATGAATGGCTCTCCTGTTTAAACTGATTTCTGTCTCCTTCTGTGTCTGCACTTGGGTCCTCCTTCACAGTCTGCTTCTGCAGACCATGACAGAATTATGGAGTATTCTGTGGGATTCATACTTGTTTTGCTTCCTGGTTGGCGTAGAGTTTTTGTGTGTGTGATTTTTTTGCTTTGTTTTGTTTTGTTTTGACTGAAGGGAAATGAACTAATTAACTGATAAAAACCCAGAATGGATTTCTTTCTTTTCTTTTCTTGTGAATGAGCTGAATAACAATAATTACTGATTCCAATGGGAAATTCATGTCTGACATAGCTCATCTGCTATATGTATTTGAGTTAAAAAGCCTGATGAATGTGGGGGCAAATTATTTTCTGCATTTGTCTGTTTTACGTTATAGAGAGTAGAGTCTTCTTGTAATGATGGGATGTTTTGTTCCATAAAGATATTCGTGATTAGAGTTATTCAGGATGGCTTCTAACATATTTAGATTGCATCTCTCCAACACCTTCCCCAGTGTGTCCAGTATGACTCCAATTACAGAGCCAACTTTTCTCACTAGTTTGTCCAGTCTCTTTGCATGCCTTTTCTGATCCTTCCTCTCCAAGCGGCATAGAACAGCACACTTGTCACCACAGGCTGACAGAACACCTGCAGCAGTTTACTAGAGATGTCAAGTGATCTTAGTTTCCTTAACAAAAAGAGGTGATTTTCCCCCTTTTGTATAGTTTGTCTGTATCCAGGGACCAGTCTAGTTTGTTGTCTAGGTATAAACTTAAATATTTATATTTGTTACCACCTCTATGCCCACCCTAAAAACTTTGACAGCAGGAGGCCTGAATCTTCAGAAATCTGCTATCATGTCCTTCGTCTTAGAGACTTTAGATATGAGGTTGTTTTTGGGACTTCAGTTGCTGAAAGTTTTTGAAAGCTCCCCAGTCCATTCCTGATACACACCACAATGGAAGTGTCATCCAAGTATTTCTGAATGGGGTAGGTCTCAAACTTGTATTTGAAGTCTGCTGTATATATACAATGAGTCCCTGTTTGTGAGATGATATGTGGTGATTCAAGACCAAAATCATAAAAGAAAAGAAAATTCATAGAATTCAGCACTGACTTTTCAAAACCTTTCGATGTACTGGGACAAGTGGACACAAATAATGCCACCAAATTGCTTTCTACAGCATAAGATGGAGTTAAACGTACCTGTTATAAATCAAACAAACAAAAAACACAAGTTAATAGATGGACATGTGGTCAGCAGTTTGGTTCAGGGGTCTTATCACAGTAAGACAACTCTGAGTTTAAGTTGGCTGAGACTGTTCTGTGTGAAATTTTCATATTCTCCTTGTGCTAGCATACAGTGACCTGCATATACTCTGGCTTGTTTTCACAGCTCAACAATCTGCATCTTGGGTTGATTTGTTGATTCTTAGCATGTATGGTACTCATAGCGTATGTATGGTACACACCTGAGTGCCACGATAAGGCTCTGCGTAAATAGAGTAAAGTGGTGCATAAATATGCGTGAATGTTTGCTTGTAACATGGCTTGGGGTAGTTAGTAGAACTAGAAAACTCCTATATAATTCACAGTCTATTCCATTACATTCCAGTTGGACCCAAGTCAAATATTCTTAAGCAGAATACCATCAGGTATGTACACTTTTTACATATTTGTGAATGGCGATATCCCTAAATGTGAAATTTGCATTGCTTTCTTTTTTAGATGTGGCCAACTGGTTCCCAAAAAACACAGATGACTCTTATAAACTGTGAGTACGCATACTGCTCCCTGTTCTGTGTCCTTGCTGTTAAGCATAACATTGTTCTGTTTTCCATAAATGGAGTTCCTCTTCAGCATAGCAACTGTCAGATTTGGACTCAGTCTTTACAACTAAAAATAGCAGCTATCGTTTATGAATAGAGGCAAGTTTTCCAGTCCATTATTTTTTGTTTCATTCTCAGGTCCAGAGAGGAATATGGGTGACACAGACGTACAGTGTAAACTTTTTAGATGAAGAAAGAACAGTTTTAGATATACAACTTATTGCAAAGTTACTTCACAAAAGTGTGAAAAGTCACCCTCATGTATTTAATTTAAAAAAACAACAAGCCTAATTCTCTGGGTTAGTAGACTAAAAGTAATAAATAGAGTCCTGTGGTGCTTTGATGCTTTTTATTTTATATAATGAGATTGTTATTTTCAGAGATTATTTTCATGTCATCCACATCACTGATCCTTGGACAGTCACTGCACATGACCTAATAAATAACCTAGTTCTATCAAGGCTAATAACCGCCAAGGCTCTGAAAAAATGTCTCTCTCCCAACTGGATAAAACATTTAATTGACCCAGAAGGAAAAGGATGTAACTTGTGACTTGTGGTCTAAAATCACTCAAAGTGATTTTTAAGACTAGGAAAGTGCTATATAAATGCAAATGTGTTATGTTTTGAACAGGATATGTTTGAAAGCAGTCCATTGGACTAGAGTTGATACACTTGAAAACAAGCTCCAAACTGTGCAGCATACTGCCTTAGCCTGAGGAATGTGTCTAACTGCAGTGGTTTCCACACTTTGTGTTAAAGGCGTGTTATGGTCCGGGCCATAATTTGAATCCCGGTGGCTGGTTTTTTGTTCTGTGTTTAAAAGTCTACAGGTCATTCCTGATTGGAGAGCTGACGGCTGCTGATTGGCTTCCTGATCAAGTGGCTGTTTTGAAAAACCCTCTCCAGCAGTTGTCTCGGGACAGCAACTGACAGCAGCAGCAGACCCGTCCTTGGCCTCCAAACTCTGTGACTTTTGTGCACATGTCTTGCTAAGGACTGTTGAGCTTTGTAAATAGATTACTTTTCACGTGTAAATGGGTGCTGAAGCAGACGGGGTGAACTGCCTTATTATTGTCTGTACTGTTTTCTCTTGTTTATTCAGTTAGGAGTAGCACTTGTCTTTTGTTTGGTATTTGTTTCACCTAGGGTTTAGATAGCACCTCCATTTTTGAATAAGCTTGTTTTGTTTGTTCTCCCTGGAGTTAAGCTTCAGTTTAGACACAATAAACCACCTTTAACTTGTAAATCGGCTTCTGTGTATGGTTTTGGGAACCAGAGCGGGGTCACTTTGCTTTTAACCCTTATGTTGCGTTCCGGTACCCCTACACTGGAACGTAACAGGCGTTAAATATATTAAACAAAAAGTGACAGTATTCTACAGTAATAACAGACACTGATGTTATTAGAATATCATGTGCATGTGTGTGAGAGATACAAAGATACAGTAATTGTACTGCTGTGGGTCATTGTAAAGAAGCAATTGGAAGGAACAAGCTCCTAAATCCCTCCTTGACACACTGGTTGCCACAGCCTGTCGCTGAAGGAGTTGCTCAGTGCTGTCAAGAAGACCTGCATGGGGTGGAAGGTGTTCTCTAACAGGGATGACAGCTTGGCGACCATGGTTGACACCAAGCTTTTTCTATTTTTGGAGCTGTAATAGAGAGTGCCACCAAAATATGTTTTTATTTTTATATTGGATTTTGCATTTGCTACTAAAATGGTTTTTGCTACTAAAACTTCTGTTGACCAGTGCTGTTAAGATAACATTTTAAGAGTATACAACAAAGAGAAAAGAAAAGAAAAAGTAGTAATGGAGTCATTGCTCATTCCTGTAAATATTGACACTGGCTTGGTACCCATCAATGACATCTTCTGTTTAGGTAGCCATGTAGGGAGGTAAGACACCATAAGCAAACCAGACAGAAAAAGAGATGGAACAAGAGGACTATGAAAACACACTTTCCTTTTGTAGAACTTGGTTTGATGTGGTTTGTTAATGTGTGTGTGTGTATATATATAATACTGACCGGACTCTAGGCCTGTGTGACTGAGGTCTAGGAGCCAAGTTAAATTGCATTTTGTGCTGCCCTTCCACAGACATTTCCTCCTATTGCACTTTTGCACCTCTAATGTACAGCAGACTAAGCAGAAGGGAGAGCAATAAATTAGTCATTTATCCATAATAAGAAAAAAAGATCATTATCTGTGCTGTGAGAATGCCTGATTTACAGTTTAGTTATGTAGAATCAGAAAAGTGCAACAAAAAATCCAAAATAAACTACAAATTATAATTTGTATGTGTAGAATTAGAGCTGAAGTGCTTAGCTAATTAAAACACTGATTCTGTATTAATTCTTGTCTAATTATTTAATTACATGAAATTCAAAGGGACTATTTTCTTGCAGTCAGTGGTGTAATTCTGAATACTTTAAGTAATTTCTAAATATACTTGCATGTTTTTGTTAATGATTTAATTGTAGAAGTTATTTTTACTGTAATATTTTAGTGCTTTTGTACACTTCTTCCTGCCTACAGTAACTATTATTGTACTTAACCATTTTAGTTTTCTATTAAAATTGTTTTATTGAAAGAGATACTTGATAATGCTCTACCATCTCAGCAAAGAATAATTGAATATTTTCCCCTTAGCTGTGATGCCCATGAGTCTTCCACCTGTGTGAAGCAAGATTGTTTCTTGTGACGTTCACACTCTTAAGTCCAGCTAAAAACAGAAATCTGCTTGACTGTTGATCAGGTGGTTTCCTGAAACCAGATCCTCATTCTTGAACACATGTTGTGTTAAATTTGGAATGTCACGTCACTGAAGAGATGATAGCTTCTCCACCCTACTGGAAAACACAGTTGGTATACTTATAGCCAGTCACATGTATGGGTCAATTGTGTCAATAATGAGGAAGAAAGAGGGGATGCAAAATCAAAAGACGAACACAAAAAGCAGCTTTTATATGTAAGCTGTGATTCTCTCTGTGGGATTATATCATTATATCTGGTATTAAATCACTGTATTCTTGGCGACCTATTGCCTGTTCAACCATCCTTGGGGTGACAGTGAATTCATAAGGGATTGCCAAAAGTCAGCAGAGAAGTTTGTCTTTGTGACACCCTTTGTTGCTTTTAACTACAAAGGGTGTCACAACCCAAATGTTACAGTTACAGTTAGTCCTCTTCAGTCATGTAGCCCTCATTTACTTCTAACATTCTGTGCACATATCCTGCACAGCTACTTTTAGAGCAGTTTTGCCCAGTGTTTTCATAGCATCAATCCCTGGAAAATGTAAATCAAATCTGTCAGGAATAAACAGCATGTTGAAGTGGCAGGTGAGAAAGTCGTTAAAGACAAAATCTAAAAAAATTTATTATAGCCTCTCCTACATTTATTTCCCACAGCAGTCAGTTGGTGGTTATTTTAGTGTCTATATTAGAACATTTGCTCTGTTTTATCACAATAGCTAAATCACATACATAGAGCCATATATACTTGCACAATAAACCAACTTTTGCATAGACCTTTAGCTTGAATTCAAGGTTAACTGTAGCTGCTTTCCAATAATTTTAGAGGCTCTGAAGTAACTGGACAAACAAACCACTTTAAACATGAGGACTGCATTTAATACTTGGATGAAATTCATTTCCAGTCAATGACTGCCTGAAGTGTAGACTTCATCAGATGTTGTATTTCCTCCTTTGAGGTCCCCTGCCAGGCCTTTAACCCAACTGAGGTCAGTTGCTGTTTTTGTGGCGCTCACTGCCAGTATGATTGAATCATAATGTATATAAGTATGATTCCATCAAACTTATTTACACAGATAATAAAAAATTCCATAGATTATGCCCCACTTTGCTACTATGTTTGAAGGTTTTCCATGCATGATCCCTGTTCTGTAAATATTTATATCCTATATCTAGTAAAAATCATTGGCAGTTTTATTATACTTCAATTCCACAGCCTGCTGCTACATCTAAACTACAGATTCTATGACCAGTGAATTATATTCGAATGAAGCTTAACTGTTTCAGAGGGGAAGAATGTGGATTCTAAGTTACACATATTTACACCAGTGGACGTGAGTCATACTTGTATGTCCATCCATTAATGAATAATAAGTAAAGTTCTGGTTTTCTGTTCTGAAATGTAGCTCTTAAACAGCACAAGTACAAGTGAATGAGAGACTAAGAGCAACACAAAATGGTTGCCAAGAAGCATATAATGTCCAGCAGAGTAATATTTAGAGATATTATAAAGGTGCAATTGTGAGGAGTTGGCTAATTACATACTTTTATATACAAAATAAAATACCTAATCACACGCACCTAAAACAAGAGGCAAGAACTCACCCCACTGGAGAAAACCAGAGACATACTTCTCCCTTGCGAAGGGTGAAGAGTAGAATTCCTGATAGACGCCAACCAGTAGATCCAACAGTGTTTGGAGTCCAACAGGTCCTGTGGTCCGGTGGCCCTCTGTCAGATCAGATGCACCTAGGTCAGGCCCTGCTGACATTTTTCCCAGGGGTGAGGGCTTGGTTGTTTGTTTTAGTGCTGTAGTGAAGCCCTGATGTCCATGACTTGGATTTAAAGCAACTTTAAATCACTTTAAATCTTCAGAGTTTGCAGTTTCTCCCGTTTGACTCTTTAAAATTATGTCTATAGTAACAGTCGGCTTTCTCCAGATCACGACCTAATTCTACTCCAAACCCCTCCTCAATTGCCTTTCCTTTCCTGCTGTTCTGCTTGATCACAGAACATGAGCAAAGGTTTTCATACAGACATCCTCTTTTTTTATCATGTTCTCTATCCCTCCCTCAGTTTACTGTCACTTACACTCTCCCTCGCTTGTATGTCTGTCAGATGCCTGAATGTCTGTCGGGGTCTCTCCTTTTTCTTCTCTTCCCATAGCCGTGCGTCTGTTAAGCCTGCAGTTTCTCCAACTCTGACTCAACACCTTTTTTGGTCTGGATCTCCCTCTCGCTGTCTTTCAGCTGCCCCTTTTCAAAGTAATCCAAAGTTCCTACTGCAACAGTTTAAGGTAATAGCAAAGCACTGAACTGTTCAGAAACAATTCCTCTTTTCATTTTGTGCATTAGTAGCTCTTTTTATTACCAGCCCTTGTTTGCTTTTATTCCCTGTCCTTCCTCTTGTGATAGAGCAAAGAGGAACTGCTGACCTGAATCAGTTCTAGATTTTGCTTTTGTTTTGAAAATGCAAATCTCTTATTTTGTCAACTGTCCAAAATCTTTTTTTAGTTCTCTTCATTTTTTCTTCTGTCCCACCCTTCTCGCCTCTCTATTATCCTTCTCAGTTCTCATCATGTCATATTTTTGTCACTCATTCTCTCAGGAATGCAGTAGAAGCCGTTTCCTCTCATGCAGTTCAATGGAGTTGAAAAATTGTATTGTTAGGGTTAAAATTGTTTGTTCATCTGTTACTACTGTTTGTATCCCTCTTTTGTCCTTGGCTGCCTTAGCTATAGTGGTCTGTCTGTACTCTCTTTAAAAACATTTTTTTCTTGTCCCCAACTTTTCATTCTTTGACATTCCAAACAACCTGCCTCTTTTCCTCTCTCTCTTTTCCTTTTCTCCTTTTTTCTCCTCTTTATTTATAAATACACCCACCTTACACTCAACACCACATACATTATATATGTGTGTGTATATATATATATATATATATATATATATATATATATATATATATATATATATGAAGACAGCACAGAGGCACTAATCATGGCAGCACAAGAACAAGCTCTGAGTACAAGATCCATAGAGGCTGGGGTCTGTCACACCAGGCAAGACCCCAGGTGCAGGCTGTGTAAAGATGCCCCAGAGACAATCCAGCACATGACAGCAGGATGCAAGATGCTAGCAGGCAAGGCATACATGGAACGCCATAACCAAGTGGCCGGCATAGTGTACAGGAACATCTGTGCCGAGTATAACCTGGAAGTCCCGAGGTCAAAATGGGAGATGCCCCCAAGGGTGATGGAGAATGACCGAGCTAAGATCCTGTGGGACTTCCAGATACAGACGGACAAAATGGTGGTGGCTAACCAACCGGACATAGTGGTGGTAGACAAACAGAAGAAGACGGCTGTAGTGATCGATGTAGCAGTTCCGAATTACAGCAACATCAGGAAGAAGGAACACGAGAAGCTGGAGAAATACCAAGGGCTCAGAGAAGAGCTCCAGAGGATGTGGAGGGTGAAGGTAACGGTGGTCCCCGTGGTAATCGGAGCACTAGGTGCAGCGACTCCCAAGATAGGCGAGTGGCTCCAGCAGATCCCGGGAACAACATCGGAGATCTCTGTCCAGAAGAGCACAGTCCTGGGAACAGCTAAGATACTGCGCAGGACCCTCAAGCTCCCAGGCCTCTGGTAGACCCGAGCTTGAAGGATAAACCGCCCGCAGGGGCGAGATGGGTGTTTTATATATATATATATATTAGGGGTGCAACAATACTCGTATCGATATTGAACCGTTCGATACAGTGCTTTCGGTTCGGTACGCATATGTATCGAACAATACAAAATTTTTTATTTATTTTATCAGCTTTTCTTCTGATGATGCTGTCTGTGTTGAGCGCTCAGTGGATCTGCGTTCGACTACTAAGCTCGTTGCAACATAGCAAATTGAACCTCCCCCACCCTCATTCAGATCTGGCGTTTGGAACTATCTTGGTCTTCATGTGAAGTATGACCCTGATGGTAAGCGCGTCATGGACAAAAGTAAAACAGTATGTCGGATGTGCCACGCAATGCTCAATTGGTGGGAACTAGTGCGTTAGCGCAGTTAGCTTGTTAACGTGTTGACGCCGTCCAGCCCCACGCACGGGGCGATCCGCGGTAACTCGTTAACGGAGATTTGCCGTGTTATGGCGTTAATGTCATTTTAACGAGATTAATGCTGACAGCACTAGTGGGAACACAACAAATATGACTGCACATCTACGCCGACATTATCCTAGTGCAAAGACAAGTGGAAGCAGACAAAAACAACAAGCACGCATGCTACAAACTTTACCCGTGTCATTTAGACAGCCGTTAGCACATGATTCTCCTTATGGGGACCTGATATGTTTAATATGCTGCTGAGAATATACCCCAGAAGAAGTGTATAGTATAGCTTTTATTTTGGAAAGAGCCATTTCTCTGTAATAAACTCTCTTTTCCAAAGATGAGTGATTTCTCGATCAGATAGATTTATTTATTTTTTATTATTTTGTTGTTTCAGCAACATTAAATTTAAAAACTGTACTTTTGAGTTAAAATATATATTTATAATTTTAATAAATGACAAATTTAAAAGGCATGAACATTTTTTTGTATCGAAAAAATATCGAACCGTGACACCAAAGTATCGAACCGAACCGTGAATTTTGTGTATCGTTGCACCCCTAATGTTTATATATGTCTATATATGAGTGAGAGAGAGAGAGAGACAGTCAAGCCCATAATTATTCATACCCCTGGCATATTTTGACTTAAAGTTACTTTTATTCAGCCAGCAAGTGTTTTTTTTTTTGACCAGAAATGACACAGGCATTTCCCAAAAGATAATAAGACGATGTACAAGAGGCATCATTGTGGGGAAAAAAATTTCTCAGTTTTTATTGACATTTGAGCAAAACGTTTTATTTCCAGAATTATTCATACCCTTCACAGTAACCTATAGATAAGCCTTTATTGGCTATTACAGCAATTAAACAATTCCTATAATTACAGAACAGCTTTTTGCATGTCTCCACAGGAATTTTTGCCCACTCGTCTTTAGCAATGAGCTCCAAATCTTTCAAGTTGGAGGGTCTTCTTGCCACCACCCTGATCTTTAGCTCCCTCCACAGATTCTCAGTTGGATTCAAGTCAGGACTCTGGCTGAGCCACTGCAAAATGTTAATGTTTTTGTCTCCTAACCATTTCTTCACTACTTCAGCTATGTGTTTTGGGTCATTGTCGTGCTGAAATATCCACTGGTGCCCAAGGCCAAGTTCCTCTGCAGACTGCCTGGTGTTGTCATTGAGAATCTTCATGTATTGCTCTTTTAATGGTCCCATTTACTGTGATTAGGTTCCCTGGTCCAATGGCTGGAAAACACCCCCAAAGCATTAGGTTCCCACCACCATGTTTGACAGTGGGGATGGTGTTCTTTGGGTTGAAGGCTTCTCCTTTTTCACCAAATGAAGGAAACATAATTGTGACAAAACAATTCAATTTTTGTTTCATTTGACCATAACACAGAAGACCAGAGGTCTTCTTCTTTGTCCAGATAAGCATTTCCAAAGGCCAAGCGAGGTTTGTGTGCCTTATCTGGAGAAGCGGCATCCTCTGTTTCTTTTTTTTTTTCTTGGCTCTTGACGGAGGCGGTCGCACTTTCTCCTTCTCTCTTTCCCTCTCCCTTATCATTCCTGCTCGGCTTCTCAGGTCTTTTGTATAGTCTCGCTTATTGTCTAACCCTAAGAGAGTCTCCCAGACTTGTTCTCTAAAACCCTAAAGAAGAATTATGGATTTGATCAACTGGTCCCTTAATGAAACTGACAAACTCCTGGGCTTGGGAGAGCCCGATTGTCCTCCAGAGACGTTTGCTGCCGGATACTCGATGGTCGGTTGCGTCGTGTGTCTGGCGACACTCTCGACTTAAGACATTGAACGACATCTACCAATTCGGAACCACGATAACAGAGTTCTGGCTGATTGGAGCTGGCTCTGACCTGGCTTATCGAAGAACAAGAAGCGGCTACAGCTGTTCAAAATTCCACAAGGCTGGCCGACATGATAGACGATGGGCAGGGCTGTGAGTACTCGGACTGTGTTTATTGAATGCAATAGGGATAAAATCTTGAAGAGGAACAACAGGAATTGAGAGACCTGGTGACCAGTGACGGACATTAGACCAACTGTAAAATTGGTTTGTTCGCACTAACCAAAACAACTACCATCTTCATCTCATGCGGATCCCCTGGCGCCAGCTGGATGCTCAAGGCAAAAGCTGACGGGAATAACAAATTCTCCTTAGATAACAAGACTGTTTGTTGTGACTCTCTCCCCCCTTATTTAAGGCCACCCACGTCAACCAAAGAGTGTTGACTTTTGCCTAACCGTGTGAAGGGACACTTTCTCCCGGCTGAACACGGAACGCACACACACACATACACACATTTACACTGACACAGACCTACACTCACTCAGAGTGGAGCTCAGTCTGGGGGGAGTTCTTTTTTCTCCTCATCTTTCCTCATGTTGTGCATTTTCCATTGTTTCGGTTCCGGGTCACTGCTCATGCAGTCGACCGGCCAGTGCTACTT